>NC_088923.1:46422500-46520000 GCF_038396675.1 Hydra vulgaris | reverse complement strand
TTAAAAACATTTAGAATGTTTTAAAATCATTCTGAATATTTTTATTTTATTTTTAAAAATAAAAGCATTCTGAATGTTTTTATTTTTATTTTTTAACTGTAAAACATGCGAGGAGTGTTGCTACATCGACTATCTTATAGCCTGACTTGCAACACAGTGTCGCTACATCGACTGACAAATAGCCTGACTTTCAACGGAGCACTGCTACATAAACTGAGGGTTTGGTTGGGGCAGGCAGTCTATCAAGTAATTAAAAAAAAATTTCCGGTCTTTAAAATAAAAAACAACCTAAAACTGACATTTTAAGGTAAAAACTTAAAGACTATCATGCAAGAGTATATATATATAAATATATATATATATATATATATATATATATATATATATATATATATATATATATATATATATATATATATGTAAATATATATTTCTTTTAAGCACAAAATTTTTTAATCTGTAAAACTATTTAAAAAATAAGAAACAGTACATGTTTAGTACATTAATTATACAAATTTAATAAACATTTTTTTCGCATTTACATATTGACACTATAGCGTAGTGGTTAGTGTGTTGCATCATAATATGGCGATTCAGAGTTCGAACCTTGTAGATCACATATAATTTGTTTTTTCTTTTTATATTGCTCGTACCATTATTTATTACCATCTTTTTATTTACTTATTCTATTTTATCATTTTATATTGTATGACATTTTTAGTCATGACAGCTATTAATACACCTAGAGATTTATACATACTTGTTTACTCATAGATCATTGTTTTATCAATTGCTTAGGATGACTAGAGCATGAGTTATCGTTCACCCTCACCTTGTAACCCCCTAGTTTTATTCCTCCTACAAAATAGTCTTTACATTCATTCATGATTCTTACCCAATGACATCATCTACAATCTATTTCTATATTCACATCTCCCAGGTCTACGTAACTGGACAGTTCCGTTGTTCACTTTTTGCGATCATTGTATCGCATAAACAAACAATTTTATAAATAAGAAACAGTACATGTTTTGACTAGCACTAGTCATTTTCATTTAAAACTAATTATTTAAAATTTGTTAAAATACCTATAAAGGTATAAAAAAAAACAATACAAAATGTAATTATTCTTGTACAGACTAATAATAATATAATTAAAAAAATACAACAAAATCAATTAAAAAACTTAACTTGTCATACTAAAGACATAGAGATAACAAAAGAATAGGTTAAAAAGATATGCAATATGTGTAGTAAGTAGTAGCTAAACAGAAAGTGTCATCTGGATATGAATAACCTGTTTTCTCAAACCAGGTTTTAACAATTCTATGAACATACTTTCTTCAAGTTTTAACTCAAATTTATTAGACGCCGAATCTAAAGCAGAAAAACACTTAATTGCATGAAACAATTTTCATTAGCACTGAGATATTTAAAGATATTAGGCTTTTCTTGTAATGTTCAGATATCCGCCTCTTGAGATGGTGAGTAGTTTTGCCTATATTACAGGAGTTACATCCTGCACATATGAATTTATAGACCACAAACAATTTGAACTCTGGAGGAATAGGTTCTTTAGAAGAAAAGAACTTAGAAATTTTTAGTGAGGTAAATACTAATTTAATATTAGCTGAATGGCAATATTTTTTAGCAATTGAATTCAGTCTTTTTTTAGTTGATTCAAATATTTTTCCCAAAAACGGTAGTTTAAAATAAGACAAAGAATCTTTGATTTTTGGTTGTGGTGGAGTATTTGAGTTGATCTTGTTTAAATATGTATTAAATATTTTTGAAATTAGCCAAGTTGGGTACATGTTTCTTTGAAATACTTTATAGATGTTGCTTATGTCAGGGTGAAACCCAAGTTTAGTACTATTAATTTTAAACACTCTATTGATTAAGCATTTGATTAGACTAACTCTCTATAAAAATTGAGTGAAACTATAAAAGTTAGTGTGAAGACCAGAATAGGTTTTCAATTTTTATGAAAAACGTTTTGATAACTGAAGAATTAATTTTGTGTAGAGAGACATCTAAAAAAGATACTTTTAAATTTACTTCTTGTTTGTACAAAAATTATTACATTTTGTATTGTTTTTTTAACACCTTTATAGGTACTTAAACAAACTTTAAAAACTTAGTTTTAAATAAAGATGACTAGCATTAGTAAAAACATATATTGTTTTTTATAAATAAAACAAATTTTTACAAAATAAAAAATTTGTCTTGTTTATGAGTGTGTATATATATATATATATATATATATATATATATATATATATATATATATATATATATATATATATATATAGAACTCTAATATGTTGTCCAAAAGTTTTTTCCACATTTTGTTGACAAAAAGTAAAAATTAAAATGCAAGTCCGGAATTTTTTTTTTTTATTAATTGATAGACTGCCTGCCCCAACCAAACCCTCAGTCGATGTAGCAACACTCCCTTGGGGGTCAGCCTAAAAGATAGTCGGTGTAGCAGCATTTCTATGCGGGTCAGGCTATTTGTCAGTCGATATAGCAGCACTCCCTTGCGAGTCAGGCTATTTGTCAGTCGATGAAGCAGCACTCCCTTGCGAGTCAGGCTATTAGATAGTCGATGTACCAACACTCCGCGCATGATTTACAGTAAAAAAATAAAAATAAAAACATTTTATTAAAAAAATTAAAAAAAAACATTTTATTAAAAAAAATAAAAATAAAAACATTGTTTATATTGTTAAAAATATTCAGAATGTTTTAAAAACATTCAGAATGTTTTTAAAAACATTCTGGTCAATTAAATTTGCGTTTTTGTGGTTTTTTTAAAAAACAAATAATTTGTAATTAAATTAATGGTTTTGACTTTGGTCCAACACGCAAATGTTGGACGAAAGTCAAAAGTAATTAAAAGTGACGTATGTGTTGGCGTAAGAATCACTTTTTTCCTTCCGTGCTTCCTAAATGCAACAAACTATAGAACTATATATACATATTTTTATTTTATTTTAATATAAAAAATATATACATATATATATATATATATATATATATATATATATATATATATATATATATTTATATATAAATAAATATATATATATATATTATATATATATATATATATTTATATATAAATAAATATATATATATATATTATATATATATATATATTTATATATATACGTATGTGTATATATATATATATGCATGTGTATATATATATATATGTGTACATATATATATATATATACATATAAAGACATATATATATATATATATATATATATATATATAATTAAATATATATATATATATATATATATATATATATATATATATATATATATATATATATACGTAAGTGTATATATATGAATAAAGAAAATATCTTTATATTTTCATGTATAATAATGTATACTTGAAAGAGTGCTCAATAGATAAACTAGATCATATCCAAAACCTGAAGAACTGTTAAATAAGAGAACCGAAATTATATCAAAGTGCCGCCACGAAAATAAATTCTTATTAAAAAATTACAAAGCTCGCTATAAACCTGACTAACAACTATAAATAAAAATAACTATACTAATCTGCTCCATATATCTCTAGGCTAACTAATAAATTACTCACATACACAGCTTTTGTAATATATTTCATAATATTATGTAAATTTTTATATCAATTTTAATTCTTATTTTTTTATTTTCATTTTATTATTTTTTAATACACAAATAATACACATTAACATATAAAAAATATTTTAAACAACATAACATATAACTATTTCACAATTATTAGCCAACTAAAAACAAATTAATAATATTATTAACCTAACTACTAATCAATTTCCGTCCCGTAACGATCCAAAATACAAATATAAACCGTAATGTCCACTAAACAAATCGAAGCAAAATTAAATTTTCACTACTTGCCTGATGATTGTGATAACACATGAAACTCAGAGTTGCAATATTAAATATTAAATATATTATAAACATTAGCATTTAGCTAATTCCTGGTACTGCGGGTAACAGTAACATATATACTATATATATATATATATATATATATATATATATATATATATATATATATATATATATATATATATATGTATATATGTCTTTATGACTCAGCTTCAGAGAACACAGTAAAGGACATCAAAGCACTTGTCACTGAAGTACTCACTGGATGAGTGACCACTAAAGCTGAGAAGTTAAAGACCCATTTTTACACATTTTTATCTTTCAGTTTAGAATCTGTGTTAATTGATTCAAACTCTAGTAACAGTTATCTAGTAACAGCTCTCCATTGCTTTCCATTGTAGTACAAAAATCAATTAAAACAGCAACTATTTATATATCGATTAATGTCAGGACAAAATGGAAAGGACTTTTAACTTGTTTGAGTTTGTTAAATGCTCTTGTTTTAGAGTCATGTGCTAATGGCTATTTTCTTTATACCAAAAAATGCAATAGTAGTGTAGTAATGAAGCGCTTGCTTCATAAACGAGCAGTTCCAAATTTATAAAAAAAAAGAAGTTGGGTGCTTACAGTATAATGTCCACAACTATTCAAACTCAGTTGCGTAATTCTGTAGAGTTTAGTAATCAGTTACCTTCACTATTTTATACAAAAAACTGCTCCATAAAAAAGCATAAAACAGATAGAATTGATACTTATTTTAATATCATTAACTCATGAATCCAACAAGCTACGTGTATATGTATCCAACAAAGAAGGTTTACCATAAACAAACACAGAATAATTTCCTGGTCAGAGAAACATGATGGTGAAAGGAATGGTTTTTATGAATAAGTTGTAATTATTAAGTCAAAAGCCAGTTACATTTATGAAGTAATGAAACAAACACATCCCTAATTTAAGCCTGCATTGAGATACTGCAGAAATAATAAAGAAATGCTATGAAATGATGTATTAGCAAAAAATATTTTGAATAAAAACTAATGTAGCAACTTTTTGAAAAAATATAAGTTACAATAATAAAATGACATATAATACTACAAGTGCTGTAGAATATGTAACTGATATAAAATCAATCAAAGAGAAGACACTATTAAGCAGTTATATAGTGATTACTATTTAAAAACGACCCTTATAACACTACAAACAGTGTGAATTTTATAAATTACAACTTGAGCTTAGCTATATAATATAGTTATATAATATATAATATATATAATATATAACTTAGCTATATAATAGAGTTATATAATATATATATCTAGGTTAAAAAACATCAAAGCTTGCAGACCTGATGTTATAGCTGCTTAAGCTATTAAATATGGAGGCCAATAACTGTCTGTGCATTTAACATTATTATTCAACATGTGTGTGGCCCACTGCTATTTGCTTTGTATATGATGCAAACAATTATTGTATCACTACTTAAAAAGCTGAGAATATTTATGAGACAAATAATTACTGTGCAATAATAATTTAATTTCTACTAATTAATGTTGTAATTTCTGTTCTGTAAGTAAGTTCTACTAATTAATAATTAAAAAAATTAGAAGTTAATTAAAAATTCTGCAACATTAAAATTCTAATACAATCTTCAACTAATGATAAATTTGCACTTTGTAATAATTGTAAAAGTTAATGAAAACTTTGTAAATAAAAAATTATTTTCTATAAAATAATTTTATTAAAGTAACTATTGTTGCAATAAAGTTCAAGAATTGCGCAACACTTCTTTTTTTTTGTACACATTTTTGTAAAGTTCTGTTATTCAAAAAAAAAATGTTTGCAAAATACAAATCTGAAAACAAATATTTTTAATTTCAAAAACTTTGAAAGGTCTTTTCAAAAAGAAAAATTTAAACAACTTACCAGCACAAGTGTTTGTACCATTACAAGAAACAACGCATGTTGGAGCTAAAAAAGAAAAAAGAAACAATGCATGCTGGTGCTGAAAAAAGAAATGATTAATAAGCAACATCATTAATATCTCTAAAATAAAAAAAGTTTAAATTTTTTCTTAAAAATTGCTGTTAATGCTATTAATAATTGTGTTGTAATTGTAAACTGCAATTTAAAAAATTATATATAGAAACTCTTGGATAGTAATGATTAAAAAGTTAAATTTTTCCTTTTAAAACATTTTTTGGCTTTTTAAGTTCCCAATTAGTTTTATAATAAATGATCTAAGCTGAATATATATTACTTTTTTTAGCTAGTATGTGAATTTAATAAAATAAAACAATTAACAATATCAACTTTATAACAGACATGTGCTAAGGGGTATTGTATAACAAGCACATTGTAAAATCTCTATGCTGCAGTCAAGGTAGCAGCATGGATTTTTGCCTTCCTTCCCTTTAATAATTGTTTTATTAATTTTTTAATTAGTGAAACAATTATTAAGTGAAATGATTATTAAATGTTAATTATTAAAAGGCGGAAGTTTAATAATTGTTTTTTTAAAAAGAGAATTATTAGTTAAATATATCAATTATTAGTTATATATATGCAGTTTAAAATATTTTATTAAATGATAATATTAATTAATATTTTTTATTTTTTGTTATTTAATTCACCTCCCCAAAGCCCAGAAGGCCACTACAGACGAGGAGGATACTTAATTGTTGTTATAACTCTCTCTCAACTCTATAACTCCGAAACACGAAACTTGACAAACAAGTTGAGAGCGGTACTACAAGCGACGTGGTGGGGATTGAATATTTTTAAAACCAATTTTTAAACCAATTTTTCAATTGGTTTAAAACCAATTTTTCTTAATGTTAATAGTTTTGGCAGTTGTATTGTGATTGCAGTTGCTTTGTGATTTTTTTCTGTGAATATTTTTACTTAAAGGGATCCCAAAGTGCCGAGAAAAGTTGTGTTTATTTTAAAGAGAATGATAAAAAAAAAAATATTTGGGCAGAAATTTTTTAACTAAAACAAAATGATAAATGTATACCAAAAAAATCAACTTTGTTGTTTTACTTGAAGCTCGTTGTCTCCAGGTTTGCCAATCTCTCAAAGTCTTTAAAATATAGGCCACAATCTATAGACTTAATAACTTATTTAAGCGTGATTAATTCCAAAAAGTTTTAGTAAATGACGTTATTGTAAAATTCTTTTGAATCAATATTATTTGTTTTTGCTTTATTTCTTTTTTAAAACAAGCGTTTATTATCAATCTTATAACTTTACTACAAATTTTATAAGAAGCTAAACAAAAGATTATTATTTTATAGAGTGCGCAAGAATCAAAAAAATTTAAGATTTTTATGTTAAAATAAAACAAATATTCAAAAAAGTTGTTGATCACCTTATTATATATTGTGAATCTTTTTTCTTTTTATGTAAACAATGTGAACTTTTTTTCTAAGCTGTTTATCACAATGGCGTTTTTGTTCTCCTATCAAAATGATATCTTACAAATTCCTAAATTTTTAATTAATAAAGAATTTCGGTAAAAAACATCATTTATTAAATATATTTGCTGAATTCTTAAATTTTGAGTTATAATTTGTAAAATATTTATAGATTTTACACTTAACAAATTTACAGACAGCTTTTCATTAATTAAAGCAATAATTAATGTTTTATGGCAATAATTCAAGATAGATGGCAATT
Source organism: Hydra vulgaris (assembly GCF_038396675.1). Taxonomy (NCBI): domain Eukaryota; kingdom Metazoa; phylum Cnidaria; class Hydrozoa; order Anthoathecata; family Hydridae; genus Hydra; species Hydra vulgaris. The sequence continues at coordinate 46,512,405 of NC_088923.1, read as the reverse complement.
AAAGTTGTCAATGTGTTAAAAAACATATTATATTTAATATTTCCCAATTTATGTCATATTTGGCATATGTTTTACATTAAAACCTGTCTTATAAAATTACAAATCAAAAAACTATCAAAATTGACAATAAAAAGTCTTTCATTACACGATTTCAATTTCCAAATTTACTAGATAATGCTACACTTTTTGCAATCTTGACCAATAATAGTTCAACTTTAAAAATAAAATAAAATAAGCAATACCTGTTTTACAGAATAAATTTCACTAAATATATTCTTGCATTATTTAATAAGAATTTAGAGAACTTTTGTACCCAATGAAAAGTTTTGCAAATAAATACTGTTAATTAAAATTTTATAAGGTTAACTCTTTCTCTACCAGCTGTTTTAACAAAAAAATTTGAAAGGCATAACATTGACAACTAATTAAAATTCGAACAGTAAATCTCTTTAAAAGCATAACTAACTATATATCAATAAAAAGCTAAACAAATGAACTTCTTAATTAAATAAGTTTTTAACACGCATCATTGAACAATAAGAAATGCAAGTGCTTAAAGCTAATGTTTTATAAATAGTAATTTAAACATTAAGTCCAAAACAAAACTCATTTAATATATAAAAAGAATGTTTTTCGAGACAAAAAAAGACGTTTTTAATTACTCAACTAAATACTTATACACTTCTACGAGTTAAATTTTACAGTGTTAACACTACTTTATTTTACAACTAAATCCTTGATAAAAAAAAAAATTTTTTTAATCAAGGATTATTCAAGATTTAAAGTGATAACTTTTTATAATAACACAATATGGCTCTTATTTATTTTTGATTATGTAGAGGATTAAGAAAACCTTAAGAACAAACAAACTATATGTGTCTAGAGTGAAAATTAATGTACAAAACAAGATAAATTGTGAAGCATACTCGAAAGTTGCTACCATGTGCTTGCGGTTAAAGTTTGAAAAAATAAAAAGCCGCTGTCAGAGGCTTGCGGTAGTGTTAACTAATACAAAACAATTTTTTTCAACAGAATTTTAATAAGGATAATAATCATTTAATACCAATAAATATAACACAAAAATAATTTATAGCAATAAACGAGCCTAAAATATCTGAAATATTTTATATTTTTAATGCAAACTTAGCGAAATTTAGAAAATAAAATAACTAAAGAAATTCTACAGTAGTTTATGATCAAACTAAAACTTTTATATAAAATAAGAAACTAAAAAAATTCTTTAGTAATTTATAATAAATTCTATAATTTGATTAAAAAAAGAATTTTTAGATTTCTTATCAAACTCCTACAATGTCGTCATTTACTAAAACTCTTTGAAATTAAAATTACTTGAATAAATTATAAAGTCTGTAGATTGCAGCGTATACTTTAAAGACTTTGAGAGATTAGCTAGCATGGAGACGGTGAGCATCAAGTAAAACAACAAAGTTTGTTTTTGTTGGTATGCATTTATTATTTTGTTTTACTTAAAAAAATTCTGCATAAACATTTTTTTTTATCATTCTCTTTAAAATGAATGCAACTTGTCTCGGCACTTTGGGATCCATTTAAGTAAAACTTTTTTTTAAACAAACTGACTATCAACAAGATTGTAGGAACAATACAATTACCAGCTTTTGATATATTTACAAAATACAAACACCAGTAATTATTATAATTTGACTTACCAAAAGAAAGCAAGACAGAAAGACAACAACAGAAAACTAAAAAGCCTAGAAGTTGGGAAATTATATAACTAGTATTAGTAATTGCTGTAACAGGTGTGAGCCAGTGAGTGTGGTATTAACACACTATGACAGCCGATTTGCTTGATTGCTGCTTATCCAGCAATCAATACCTGCTATAAAACTGTTAACTGATTGAGCTTTAACAAACTCGCTTGGCAAGCTATTCCATAAATTAGCCGATCTATCAAATAAAAAGTTTTCACAACATGCTTGCTTAGTGATTTCTTTGACATATTTAAAGCTGTGACCTCTCGTTTGAGTTTATTGAATACTAATTTTTTTTATTGTTTCCAAATCGTTAAAACCGTTTAAGAATTTAAAAAATTGAATCATATCTCCTCATTGCTTCCTTTTTTTCGAGGTAGTCAAGTCGAGAGCTTTTAGACAATACTCATAATTGATTTTTTTAAGTGATGATATTAATCGAGTTGCACGATGTTGGACTCTTTCTAATAACTCAATTTCTCCCTTTCGAATAGGTGACCAAACTTGTACTGCAAACTCTAATAGTGGTCACACAAAAGAAACATAAAGTATTCTCAGCAGTCTAATATCTAAGCAAACAAAGCATTTTCTAATCCGACCCAACATTTGGTTTGCTTTGCCTATGCATTTTATTACATGATTTTTCTATTTCAGATTGCTTGAGAAGATTACTCCAAGATCACTTTCAGATTCTGTTATGTTTAACTTTTGTTTATTGATATGTTGGGGTGATTTTTTGTTATTCTGGCCAAAGTGCATGAACATACATTTTGAAATATTAAATATCAACTTGTTTCTCCGCGCAGCGACCTTGTTCGTCAAGGTTCGTGTTTCGGAGATATAGAGTTGAGAGAGGCTTATAACCACTATTAAGTAGCCTCCTCATCTGTAGTGGCTTTCACTTTTTCACAATTTCACAAGTCAGTCTTGAGTCCACTTAAAAGCTAAATCAAGATCTGATTGCAAAAAAAGTGTTGATGCACTGGAGAGCATTTCATTTAAAATTTTGGTGTCATCTGCATACAGCTTGTTTAGATTTTTTAGAGTTTTAGGCAAATCATTTATAAATAGTACAAACAAGAGTGGTCCAATTACTGACTCTTGTGGCACATCACTGGTAATTTCTGCCCAAGAGGATACATTTTCGCCTATCACAACTCTTTGTTTTCTTTCCTTTAAAAATGCTTCAATCCATTGTATTATCAGACCAGATATTCCATAAGCTGTAAGTTTAAGCAACAATCTTTTATGTGGCACTGTGTCAAATGCCCTGGCAAAATCCAAAAAGATAACATCGACAGGTTTACCATTCTCTAAGGCAGTTGAAATAAAATCAAGTGTTTCAAGTAGATTCGTTAAGCATGATTTATTTTTAACAAAACCGTTGCTGTTGCTTGACTATTAGTTTGAACTTATATAGAAAAGTTTGAAGTTTACATCTGATCATACCTTCCATTATTTTACATGCACTCGAGGTGAGTGATACCAGTTGGTAGTTTCCTGCTAAAGTTTTTTCGCCTTTTTTGTACAGAGGAGTGATATTTGGTGATCTAAATTGCACTGGTAGTTTGCTGGTTTTAAACAATTCTTTAAAAATATTTGTAAGTGGAATGACAAAGGTTGATGCACAATTCTTTAAAATAGCTGTATGTAAATTATCAACACCACTTGATTTGTTATCTTTTAAGTTTTTTAATTTAGATAGACATCTTCATATGTAAAATCTTCATTTGTCATAATGAATGTTTCAGTAGTTTTTAAATCAAAAGAAGGCAGTGGACCATCATCTTCTTTCACAAATGCAGCTTGAAAATTTTTGTTTAAGATATCAGCAATATCTTTTGAATTTTGAGTGGTTATACCATTTTCTCCCTTCAATGCTTTTATAGTATCTTTGACTGCTTGTTGATTGTTCATGTAGCTGTAGAGAAGCTTTGGATTCTTGATGGCTCTTTTTACCAGATTAAGCTCATAGTTTTGTCTCACTTTTTTTATCTCGTCTGCTACATTTTTGCAAATCATTTTGTATTCAGATTTCAAAACAGAGTCTTTCCATTTACAAGAGCAGTTTTTATACCTTAAGTTTTGTTTGCTTCTAATAAGAAACTTTAACCTAGCATTAACCCAGGCTGGTCTCATTTTTAAAGAGTTTAATGTCTTTTAAATTGGAGTGAAATGATTACATGCCACCTCAGTATAAAAAATCAGTTCATCAAACATTTCTTGTACGTTTTTGTTACTGAAGCATTGTGTCCAGTCAACATTTGAAATTAGATCAGATATTAGTTCAAAATAGGAACTAGCAAACATAAATCTTTGCTTACTTTTAATGTCACGGATTGCTTTATCAGACAAGATGAATTTTGAATCTATTTTGTTAACACTCGCTGACTGAGTTGTAAAGATTAAATCTAAGGTACTCCCAAGTTGTTCATCTGACAGCTGGAAAGTTGGTATGTTAATATGTTGATAAAGAAAATTGTAATTTAAAATATCTGTAAATTTATATTCAATTCCATTCTCATTTGAAATTGCATCAACACAGTCAGTTGACCAGTTGATTGATGGGAAATTGAAGTTGCCCATGATAAGTAAGTCTTTGAACTCATTTTTGTCTATATATTTGCGTGCCAGACCAAAAACCACATCAAATTCTGCCATATCCAAAAAATCATTTGGCCTGTAGATACATCCAAGTAAATACTTGTCATTATCAAAATAAACAACTACCCACACTTGTTCTAGTTTACAGGGATTTAGAACAGCATCATTTAGTTCATAGGAGTCTAATGAGTTGTCTTTATATATAAATAAACACCACCGCTTTCTGGTGGTGATCTGTCTTTGTACAGATGGTAACCTTCAATGTTTACAGCTGAATCACTTTTAAACCATGTCTCAGTCACAAAAATTACATTTGGTTTGTATTGTTCAATTACCACTTTAAACTCATTTAACTTGTTATCGAAAGAGGTAGCATTTAGGTACAAACATGACAGTATTTTAATTTCATTGCAATCTGACACTGAATTATGTATAAAATTATTGATCTGATTTCTTTTTGAATTTTATGATCTGATTGCCATGGATGCCATACCAAAAGGGGTCATTGTCTGGTCTTGCTTGATTCATATTTCTTTCAGTTCTGAGGTTAAAATCTTGGAGTCTCTGAGCCTCAGTCAAATCTGGACTGAGATAAATATCTTTATCTTTAAATGCATTCCTTAACTGATATTGTCTACTCTCTTGATTAGAGGGCTACCACCCTGAATAATAGTGGATTACCTCTTGTTGTGAGTTTATTAAACTTATTACACAGGGACTAAAAAGTTTCAGTTTTTTTCCTTTTTTTTTTCTCCATCTTATTAACACAAATATAAAACTGTTAGTTTTTTGTGTGTTTTTCCATTTTAAAACAGAAGTGAATTCCAAAAAATGTTCGATATCAAAACAAACAAAAAGAACAAAACTGAATTTTTTTAAATAGAACAAGAGATTTTGAGTAACCATGATGATATTTTCAAAAAAGAGAAAAAAAAAAGATATAGTTTGTTAGAGGAAAAAATTGTGTGAAAAAAGCTTTTTGAGCGCAAATATTAAAAAAAATATTTGAAAATATTTAAAAACAAAAAAAAGATGGGTTTATTGCAGATAAATATCGTTGGGAGAAGTACTACAATTTGGTCCATGAAAAGTGGAAATATAGACTTGTCTCTCAACCTTAAAATAAAAGTAAGAAGTGCAATGAACTGCATTGGTGTAAAAAAGAGTAGAAGAAATAAAAAATAAAAGTATTAACAAAATCATTTAATATAAAACTATAGGGTAATCTGAACAAGTAAAAAGTTTGCACAAACTAGGGTCAGACCAATAGATACTCCAATATTTTAAAGCCTCTCTAAGCTATCACAGATCGCTAGAAATCTTACTATTACCAAACCTTAAAACCATTAAACTGAAAATTAGAGTTTTAGGATCTCATTAGGAGATAACAGAATAAGTTGCATAGCCACTACCAAGCAGACAAATAACTTCCAAGCACCTGCTTGCAATATATATATATATATATATATATATATATATATATATATATATATATATATATATATACATATATATATATATATAAATATATATATATATATATATATATATATATATATATATGTATATATATATATATATATATATATATATATATATATATATATATATATATATATATATATATATATATATAAAACCTATACTAATGTACATTGTATACCATTTATGGGAAAAAATGACTCTTAAAAAAACATTTAAATAATTGAGAAAGCTAAATTAATTTTATCATTTCAAAAAAAAAGCAAAAAAAAAAACCGCAACTATATTGACTAGAATGTTTTTGTTTTTTTATTTCAAAATATTTCTATTTTTTTATACTGTTTTTATTATTTAATTTTATTTGTTTTTTCATTTTTTTTTATGCACTGATTTATTTAGAAACTTATGCAGTCGAGTGAAAATACATCAACTGGCTTAAATAGAGAAAACATATAGGGAGCGTACAACTGACTTAAGGGAGCCAGTTGAAGGAAGGCTTATATTGTCTTGTAGAAACATCCACTCTGGCTTGTTAACAAAAAAATGTCAATGATTCTGCTGGTCCACTCAACCATTATAAAACATGTCTAGACCTGGGCTATCATATGTGATGCAGCCCCAAATACCAACTAAACCACCTTGTACCATTGGTATAATACGATGACTATTTCGCTTTTCATTGTGATGCCTACTGACAATTACTTTGCACTTATTTAGTTTGATTCATCATTAAAAACAATTCTTCTTAAATCATAATTACTCACTTTTTCATAACTACTTACTTTTTAAAATTACTTTGCAAAATTGAACTTGTATTAATAGGTCTGTTGGTTTAAAAAATGATTTGTCTGCCAGCAATATTGCTAAACAATTTATGAGTCTTCTAATAACTACTTATCTATTAGTTGATTTTAAGTGCCAAGTTATCTTTTGTGCAATCTGTTTCGCTGAGTATTTTTGGATTTTTTCTTGCAATTCTATAAATAGAATTATCATTAGTGGTACTTGTTATTCTTGATCACACAGATTGCTTTTTGTCAGCAGTTTTGTTAAATTTGACAAAAGTTCTACTTACACATAAAGATGAAAACTTTAAAATTTAAGAGATTTTAATATCAAAGTTTAAAGACCTCCTAACTGTTTGATTTCTTTACTTATTATTTTTTTCTTATGACTGACTATTACTGTTAATAATAATATTATTATTATTATTAATATTATTATTATAATTAATATTACTATTAATATTATTTTCATTATTATTATTAATATTATTGTCTAGAATTAAACAAAAATAATATAAAACGAACTTACACAATACTACATATTACTTTAAATATATTTTTGTTAAAAATTTAATTAAAAAGTTTTGAAATATATAATCTTTATTAAAGCTTAAAATACTGGTTAATGTTTTTACTTAATAAAAAAAAAAGATGTTTTAGCAATTTTTTTGTTTAACCTTCTTTATTTTAACAGGATAAGTCTAATTTATTGGTAACTAAAATAAAAAAACTATATATATATATATATATATATATATATATATATATATATATATATATATATATATATATATATATATATATATATATATATATATATATATATATAGGAATTGTGTTAATATTTCCAGTAAGAGTGCTCAATACAGCGTGTTATATAATTAGTAGAGCAAATAATATAGTGAAAACTAAATAATTATTAATATATATTTCAATTACATTACTTAAAGTTTCACGCAATAACGATCATCAGATGTAACAACAACAAAAAATTATATACAAAAAATGCTATGGAGTGTCCACTTTGATGACATTAAAGTTTTTAATTAGAAATTTATTTTCGTGCTGGCATTTTGACACAAGCTTGGTTCGTTGGTTAAGCAAATTTAATGGTGATGTGATAATGTGGTATTTTTCTGTCAAGCATAAATTGCAAAATTTACCACCAGGTTTGAATGGCTCCGCTTGATCGAGAATATTCCATTTTAATATAGGTTTTAAAGCATTATTTTTGCATTCCCACACAAATTTTGAAAGTTCAGTGGAGTTGGCCGTACTTTCATAAACAAAGGAGTTTTTATGTTTATACCATCTGTCTTTGAAGGTTTTCTCAGTAAGTCCAATATTATAATACCCTTCTTCTTCTTGGTGAGTTTTTACATTACAAATATAAATAAGATTTTTTGTAAGGCATTGATTCCGTTGGGTGGGTATAAGGTGGTTTGTTGACAATTGCATAATTGATTGGCATTTTCATGAGATTTAAATAATATCTTTTTATTTTGAGAATATAATACTCTTAATACTCTTGATGTTTGGACAGCAGCTATAACTAACCTTTAAGTTGCTTCAATTAAAAAGTTTGTGAAATTTGTGGCCTTAAGGGAAACATTTATCAATTGTACTCAAAAAAGTTTTAACTACGTTTGTTCTGAAGTTGAGCGAATAAGGTGGGTTAAACCAGATAATGTTTCTTTTTCGAGATTTTGTATTATATTTTTGGATATTTGGAATGAAATTGATCTTATCTTTGAATCCACAAAAATTAAGAGCGTTATTATAAAATGGTGCAGCTCTATCAAAAGCTTCTTTGCTTGAAGATATATTACTGATGCGATTAGAGATCATTGATCATTGATGATGCGATTAGAGATCAACGTCAGAACAAACATAGCCAAAACTTTTTTGAGTACAATTGATAAATGTTTCCCTAAAAGCCACAAATTTTACAAACTTTTTAATTGAAACAACTTAAAGGTTAGTTAAAGCTGCTGTCCAAACAGCAGCTATAACTAACTTTTTTTGATGACATTAAAGTTTTTAATTAGAAAATAAATTTCTAATTAAAAACTATAATGTCATCAAAGCGGACACTCCATAGCATTTTTGTAAATAATTTTTTGTCCTTATTTTTTTGTTGTTGTTACATCTGATGATCGCTATTGCATGAAACTTTAAGTAATGTAATTGAAATATATATTAATAATTATTTAGTTTTCACTATATATATATATATATATATATATATATATATATATATATATATATATATATATATATATATATATATATATATATATATATATATATATTTATTCTTCAAGAAAATATTACATACCAATGCATCCATACAATGCATTAACCTCTTGCTTGTCTGTATCACTCATTCTACCCATTTTACCAATTAGTTCTTCAATATCTATTGTTAAATTCATAAACTCTTGTTTTAATTTCATTGTTTTTGTGTTGGACGTGCGCTTTAGTTTTTTTGAAAAAGCCCATAAGTCATAGTGCATAATGGAGAAAATATCATAAGGCTAAACAAAAATAGGATAAATAAAAATAAATGCATACACAAATAAATAGCTGAAACTTTCGTAAGATTTGTTAATTAGAAGTAAGCTGGTATAACCAGAAAGATGATAAGCTGTAGAAAGCTTAAGAAGCACATTAGATAATTGATAGATAGGGGAAACTGCAGTCCTTATTCAGTATCCTTTAGTATTAGTGCTATTGTAGAGTAGAACTTTTATATTTATGTAGTGTTGTTAAACATTTGAGGAGTAATTTTTCTGATACCATTAACAGAAACAAATTGTGTTCAATTACACAGTGTTAAAGTGTTTGGTGATAATCTACACAATTTTTCTATTTTGGCAAAGTGTAAACTTATGGTATTGATATTTGACTATTTAAACTCAACTTAAAAATGTTTTTAGTTAATATTGATTTAAGAATAGTAATCCAGAATTGTAGTTTTAATTGTATTTTAACTATTTCTGAGGGTGTTAACAACTTTTAAAATCAAATTTATGGAAAAATTTTAATATCATTGAAATGCTTTTAAAAAAGAGTTTTGAGCGTTTTACTATGAATTGATTATTACTTTCAAATTTTAAAAACCATCTTTAATCTTATCTTTCTTTAAAACAATCTTTAATCTTTCTTTAAAACATTATCAAAAGCTCATTTTTAAAAACTGCTAAAGATTTTAAAATAACAAACAATAACAACAAAATAAAAAAAAACAAAAAACTATAAAGTAACTAAAATAAAAAATAACTCACAGAAGAATAATGTGTTTGTTGGATAGAATATTGACATTCAAACTGTGCCATTGCATTATATTTTTTGCCTAAACATTTTAATATTAAATATACTTTCAAAACTTAAAATGAAATATACTTTTAGAAAACTATTGTACTTTTTGGAAAACAAAAATTGAAGTGTACATGGTATTTCTTTATTATACACACATGCAAAATTTGAAAGTTGCAAGTTGCAAAATTGGAAAGTTGCAAATCAACCCGATTCTATCTTATCTTAATTAAATTTTTTTTTACATATATTTCAATATGATTCATAAACTAGAGTGAGTTATAAATAAATGAATTTTTAAAATGTGTGTTGGTGTAAAACATTTTCCTTCATACTTTCATATATAATAAACTGCAAACAACTAATTTTTTAATTTATATAATTTTTAGACATGTTTCGGTTCTGAAAAAATGGGTAGTTTTACATAAAAGTCATCAACTAGACAAACTCATGTAAATAAAATATTTATAAAAAATAACATGTTTTATTTGAGTTTTAGATATTTTAGACTTTTAGATATTTTTGTTTTTATTTTATTTAAAGACCCCCCTTCCTTTCCCTATGAGCGTACGCATTTTATTAATGACCCCTAACATTTTGATAATAATATTTATATTTTATTAAAATATAAAAAACGTTTTTATAGTTATTTTAAATTTTTATATTTGTTTCTGGTTTCTTGAGTGAAAAATAGTTAAATGAATATTTTATACTATATTTTTCATCTTCATGATTTTTCATAAAAGAGAAAAGTAAAAACTAGAAAAAATTTTGTAATAAAAAAAAAATTTTTTATTAAATATATAATTATTAATCTCTAGTCTAGAAAAAATTTTTTATTATTTTGGTTGAAAAAAAACATTTTTTTAGTTTGAAAAATTTTAACTTAATGCAGAAAAAAAAAAATTTCTACTGGAATGTTTTTGTTTTGTTTATGTTAACACATTACTTTGCAATTCTACAAAAAAATGGCGTCTTTAATGCGGTTTATTTATATTGATTTTTCAAACTTATTTTTCAAATAAGAAAGCTACAAGTTAACTTTAGTGGTTTATATTTTTTAGTTAACTCTTACTTTCTTATGAACTATCCAGTTTGAAGCAACTTAAAATTTTATCAACTTAATATCAAAAATTGCTGGCATCTAATAGTAGGGTGTCTTAAAGCCCCCTTTAGATAAAAAAATCACAACTGTTTGTTTTTTTATTTGCTGTGGTTATCTTTTGTAATTAACTTAAGCCTAATTTAAGCTCAATTGTCCAATATTTAGTACATCCTTAATAATACTTAGTACACGCGAAAGTCCATTTTCTATATAACAAGTCCCTAATATTATTAAAATAAGCTGTATATATATATATATACAATATATATATATATATACAGCTTATAACTATAAATACAACTGTTTGTTATGATAAAACTAAATGTGAGATTTAACTAACCTCCAACCATATTATTAATATTTGGCTTTATAATCTCAATGTAACTGTCACGATCACAGCGTTGTTGTTCATGTAAGAAACCCATTGTATGAAGCATTTCATGTAGAATTGTCCCTTGAGAAAAAAATAAAAATCTATTATATTTATATTATAATAAATATATTATATTTATAAAATATTGGCTCAAAATTTATTATTTTATATAATTTTAAATTATTTAACATTGAACTAAATTATTTAAAATGATTATAATTATATTATATTCATAATATTATGATTATATAATACAAATTATTAACAATATTTATAATAATTCTGATATTACAATTTTTATAATAAATTATTGTTTTTACTGTTATTATTATTATTACTACTATCTTAACAAATAAATATTATAAGTAACAAAAATTATCAGCCATTATTATTCTATTATAAAATGCATAATAATTTGACTATGTTGTTATTATTAAAAACCTTTTTATATTCTCATAGCAAAACTTTATAAAAATCTCTAAAAAAAATATAATACCTTTAGTATTACACATATATCCTATGGCAATTTGCTGTTTTGATGTTCCCTGTTTTCCAACATAACTCCAGCAGCTAAAAATAACATATATTCTTATTAAGAAAAAAATTTAATTGTGCAATAACCAACTATTGTAAAATATCAGATTTTAAATAGTTCAGAGGTTTCAATGGATAAACTTTAACTTTTGGGGTAATATACCTCATTTTGCTACCTACACTTACTTTATCCTTCTATACATAAATCTTAATAGATCAAAAAGATATACCAAATAGATATGTCAAGAAAGTATGTAATAAAAAGGGGTATTATCTTTAAAAAGTTTTTAACAAGGATTTTTTTTTTTCAACAACTTCATTTTCTAACAAGGCTGCGAGCAACCACTATTAGAGTTAGAAGTTACTGGAAGAGAAAAGATGAAGCTTATAGAGCAAGATAACGATTGACAGACAACTTTAATTATTGCAAATTATAAGAATCAGGAAAACAAAATAAAGGAAGCAAATTCCAAAGCACCGATGTTCGAGGAAAAAAACTGGATGAATGAGAACTTTTAGAGCACTTAGGAAAAGTCTCAGGAAAAGGATGAGACTTAATTGAATGATAAGTAACACAAGAATGAATTTTAGTAGATGGCACAAGAGAAGCTAGCTCTTTAGTGCAGTACCCATTATAGTATTTGTAGAAAAGAGAAAGAGAAGCAACATTATGACGATGTGATAATCGTTGAAGGTTGGCTGCAAGTGCAGGTATAACTATGTTTACAATACATTTTTGCACCTTATCTAAAAGCGAAAAAGCATCATTGATCTGCCCCAGATATGGCAACAGTATTCTATACAAGTAAGAATTTGAGATTTAAAGACAAAAAAAATAGAATCCAGAGAAAGAAAATGATGAGCATGATAAAGAGATGCAACCTTAGCAGATGCTAATTTTGCAATCGATTTAATATATGGTTTCCAAGAAAGATTCGAAGTAAGAGTTAATCCTAGAAGATGAAGGGTAGATGACTCATCGAGTACATTACCAGTCATAAATATAGGAAGATTTAGATTATTGTGATAACAATTAGCTGAAAAAAATTTAGTTAAAGTTCACCAGCCACTGTGAACCCCATGCTGTAGAGAAGTAAGATCTGCTTCAGGCTCAAATGCCCCCTCCAAGCAATCAGAGAGTGTTGACTTCTTATCAAGACAACAATAAATGGTAGTATTATCAGCAAACAATGCCACTTTTGACATGAGAATATCTGGAAGATCGTTAATGTAAATTAAAGAGTATAGGGCCAAGGATAGAACCTTGAGAAACCTCTGAAGTGACAGGATATATGAAGATTACATATAGTTTAGGTTTTTTCAAATCATTTCAATATTCAATAGATTTATTTAGATACTTATCAAAAGTTCCAGCTATTTTGAATTAACCCAGATGTTAGTAAAAAAATATTGCTTTAATGTTTTAGTTTCTTGACAATAAATTTTGAACAACATAATGTCAATTTATCTTTATGTATTTTAACTTATGTTTATAAACAAAATTATATGTATATCATAAAAAAAAAAATTATATAAAAAATTAATTCATAAAAACTTACCCATCATTTAAGGTGGTGATAAACTCAATATAACCACTTTTATCACTGCCTTCCTTTTCAACCCATACATCATGACCACAAGGAGACATATATTCATTCATTGCACGAACAGATTGCTTAATTATGGTAGTATAATCTGAAAATATAAATAACTTCATTAAATCAAATTCTCAATTCACAAAGCATCATAAATAACCTCGGTCAGTTTTAGCTAATATTGTAAATAAAGTCAACAACATCTTCAACTAATGCATTGCATAAACTCAAACAGCTTTTATTCGATGCACTATAAATATAATCCTAAGCCAATCTATAATTTTTTGAAAATATTAACAAAAAATTAATTTGTTTTTGTGGGATTGTTAAAGCTTTTTTGACTTTTAATGATTGAAATAATTAAAATTATTTTTTTATGTAAAATTAACTTTATGTATACACCTTATAAGTAACTTTCAGTTTTCTCTTTATTTCACAAAAATCTTTTTTTTCTTTTACAGATCAAATAAATATATATATATATATATATATTTTTTGGCATTTTATCAAAAACGCTTATATAAATTTCTTATTTCATTGACTAAAATATTTTTTATGATCTTTAAACTACTTTTTTTTAACAAGTTATTTACTTTTAAAGATAACTTCCCATTTTGCTTATAGTAATACATTTTTATTGGTTAGCATAATATGAATTAGACATTTATAACAGTATCAGGATTTATCAAAGAACTTGTTTTATTGATTTTTCAACAATACCTAATTTTTCTATTATATAATCTTGAGTTTTTTTATCCTAAAAATACTAAATTTAATTTTTTATAATAGAATGCAGGGTAAGTTGGAATAATGTTTATGTGATATATTAGAGTATTTATAATGTTTATGTGATATATTAGTAAATGGTATTGAGACAATTACGCAATTACAGACAATTAATAACAGATAAATACAGATACATACAACATACAGATACATACAACATAAAGAGACAATTACACAATTACAGACAATTAATAACAGATACAATCCTACTAGGTGAAGTTAAGCTGATTTACAAATTATTCCAGTTTTTTAATTCGAAATTAGCATGGTTTTATCAGCGTATTATGTCCAAACAAGAGCTTAAGGTGTTATAATTTTTTTTACTTCAGGTTTTTTTAATATTTAAAGAAACTTTTCTTTTTATAATTTAATTTTTAAAACTTTTTTACTACCCCTAATAGTGAATCTATAGAACACCTTTTGGAGTAGGATTGTATCTGTTATTAATTGTCTGTAATTGTGTAATTGTCTCTTTATGTTGTATGTATCTGTATGTTGTATGTATCTGTATTTATCTGTTATTAATTGTCTGTAACTGCGTAATTTTCTCAATACCATTTACTAATATATCACATAAACATTATAAATACTTTAATATATCACATAAACATTATTCCAACTTACCCTGCATTCTATTATAAAAAATTAGATCAATTTCGCTCATCGGCATTAACACAAACTTAGTTAAAATCTTTTAAAAAAATGCCTTAACCCACTATAGATCCTAGTTCTAATCAGTTCTGAAATATATCAACTATATGTAGTTGTCAAAATACAATATTTCTATTAATTTTCAAAAAAACACTAGAATTCCGATGAAGAAAGAGCTTATTATTATGAAAAATTTCCACGATAAGAACTAATCATATTATTAAACTATGATGTTCATTTCACCTGAAAAAGGTATTTATTTAAAATCTTATTCAAATTTGGACGAACGATTGTGATTTAAAAAAATTAAAAAAAAAAAAAAAAAAGAATCTTGGGTCTGGGTTTTTTGCAATAAACATTTATATTTTATGAGACTGCAAAATTTATCATTATTTTTGTCTTTCCATAATTCATAGACCTGATTATTTAAAGAAAATATGTCATAGTCAACAAAAAATCATACAGACACAATAATATTTTAAAATTGCCTTAACTTCACTAAGTATTGAGAAGTTTTTAACTTAACAAGGAAATGTTTTAAAGATTATATAGTTCTAACACTACACAAATTACATTTATACAAAAGCATTTTTTTTTTTTTCCTATACTTTTTGTTTCAAAAAGGACAACTTGATAGACTGCCTGCCCAAACCAAACCCTTAGTTGATGTAGCAGCACTCCGTTGCGAGTCAGGCTATTTGTCAGTCAATGTAGCAGCACTCCGTTATGAAACAGGCTATTTGTTAGTCGATGTAGCAGCACTCTGTTGCAAGTCAGGCTATAAGATAGTTGATGTAGCAACACTCTGCGCACGTTTTACAGTTAAAAAATAAATAAAAAACATTCAGAATGCATTTATTTTTAAAGAATAAAATAAAAACATTCAGAATGTTTTTAAAAACTTTGTGAACTTAATTTGTGGTTTTGTGGTTTAATTACTTCCTGCAGCTAAATTAATGTGTTTTGATATAATCTAACCTAAATTTTGTTGGCTTTAAAACCACAAGGAGAGCCATTTTTAACGCAAACACGTTTTTTTAGCTGTAAAGTATAGGAATATATATATATATATATATATATATATATATATATATATATATATATATATATATATATATATATATATATATATATATATATATATATATGTATATATATATAAATTTATAAATGAGTTAAGATTACATTTTTTTTCTTTAAGATAAATCATTGTTCAAATATCACAGATTTGCTGCATCACATAACAGAAAAATGATTTTTAATTTTAAAATGTGAGATTATCAAAAAAAGTAAAAAACCCTTGGCTTTGAGATGTCTAAGTCACAGCCTGTTTTTTTTAGGTACCAATCTGTATTTGATATTTATTTAAACTTGTTTTAATTTCTTTCTATATTTTACATTTGATTAAATAATTATTTTTTGATGGTGAACAAAAGTTCAAAAAAACATTTTAAATACTGTAAATACAAACTAATATACATAAGTTCATATCTAATTAAAAAATCTAAAACGTTACTTGTTGTAGTAGTGTCAGGTCCAATGTTTATAACATATGGAATTCTTGGCCTGCCATTTTTGTCTTTCCATAAAGTTACAGATTTTGAATGACTTCGCCTATTTCCTAAAAAAAAATTTATATTTAGTAATTTGTTTTGGTAAAGTCATAACTAAATGGTTTCAGTAATTTATTTCAATACTTTTTATAAGTAATTTATTCCAAAATTTCTCTGCAATAATTTATTCCAGTATTTTTCTCCAGTAATTTTTTCCAATATTTTGTTTTAGTAATTTATTCTAATAATTTTCTATATTAATTTGTTCAAGTATGTAATTACAGCAATATATTTGAGTATTATGTTCTAGTTTCCAGTAAAACCTGCCTCATGCCCAACTAATTTGAAGGTTAAATTAATTATGAACTAAAAAAAGACTGTAAATTAATAGCAATCCACCCAACATAGCATAGATTGGTTTAAAAATAACTATAAATAGTGACGATTAGATATGCAAAATATTGATAAGGTATGAAAGAAAATCTTTAATTTATAAAAAAAACCTGTATATGTAGATTGTTTGATATCACTTGATGAAGTTAAAGATTGCAAAATAATTTTTCAAAAGTCTAAACATTGCAATAAAAAGAATGACAAACTTGCAATTTTTGAAAACAAATATGGCTAACAAATGGAGAAAATCAAAACACATTTTATGCATATAATTTTTTAAGTAACAAATAACTTCAATGCAATATCAAAATATTCAATTATCTCTATGTATTATTAAAACTGAGCAATGATTATTTTTAATTGTACTTGTAATCTGATAATCAACTAAAATATGTTCATTTAAATCAACTTCAGATTTAAATTCTAACTAACCACTTAACATAATAAAAAGAATCCTCGGCACAATTGAGCTAGGACCGTTTACCATGTTGCTTGACAAAACTACATTTAAAAATTTCATTACACCTTATAAAAAAGCTTACAAAAATCAGCATACAACTTAAAACAAGTTGATATAACTAACAAATATATAGTTCCCCATCATGTTGAAAGCTTATTTACTAATATTCCTCCTAATGAAACTATAAATATAGCTACTGATTTATACTTTAAAGGTGAAATGTGTTCAAAATATTTTTCAAAATCTCAGTTACAAAAATTACTTCAAATCTTAACATCTGGTTCTCATTTCTTATTTAATGGGAAATATTATGATCAATTGATGGCATTGCCATGGGTTCTTCTTTCGCATCAATTTTAGCTAATATTATTATTGGGTTTCACAAACTAAAATAGGTTAGTAATTGCTTTTCCTCCATACCGAAGATCTATAAATGTTATATGGATGATACACATGGCTAGGATAAGGACATAAAAAATCTACCCAATGTTTTAAAAAATAACCAATTTCCACCTAAAAAAAATTGACACTTGACAAGTTAAATTATTTGTTGATAAAAAGTTAAATCCATCTGTGATAAATAGTATTGATAACTATAATATAAGATATTATAAGCTTCCATTTATAGAGTTTTACTCAAATTTTACTAAATCTAAAGTTAATAAAATTATTAAAAAATATTGTTAAGATGTTATAAATAATTTAATTTTCACTACCAACAAATTACAAAACAGTTTATGCATAAAAGATCCACTTCCTAAGCTGCTCAAATCCAATGTTGTTTACAAATTTTCTTGCGCTGGATGTAATGCCAGTAATATTTGAGAAACCTCCAAACACTTAAAAACAAGGATTCGTGAGCATCTTTCAAGTGACAATCTAATGTTTATATGCATTTAATTTCATCTGTTAATTGTAAAAATCTAAGTAACTATAATTGTTTTAAAATTTTAGAAACTGCACCTAACAAAAACAAATTGAAAATAAAAAAAGCACTACATATTAAATGAGGAAACCTTATAATGTAATGTTAGTTTTAATAAACATTATATTATAAATTTGTAAATCTAGTTTTTACTTTTTTTTTATTTACTTATATTTTTTTTTAATTTATTTGAGAGCCTATGATACAAGGGGGGGGGGGGGGGGGGGGGGGAGGGGGCACATGCCTTTTACTTTTTTTCTGAAGGACCTTTTTTTTTTTTTTAAAAAAATTCTTGGACTTTTTTTAAAATTTGATGATTGTGCTCTTCCATTTTGAAACCTGTGTCAACCCTGTATATATACAAATAATTTATAAGTATTCTACAAAAAGAGTGCTCATTATTGTTAAATAAACAGAGCAATAATGAATTAGTAGAAAATCACTTATGCAATTATTTTCATTTTACACTGTTTTTTCTTAAGAAATGGAAAACTCTTATACAAAACCCAAGTTTTATTTTAGTTAAAAGTAGTAAAACTTTGGATGGTAATATACCTATTAATACTAATGTGTTTATGGGTAGTAGGATATGGGTAGTTCATAAGACTTAAAATGATTAGTAGGAGGTTAGGTAGGAGCCATTGTAAATGATAATCTTTCTAACAACAGTATCACAATAAAAACACATTGTTTTTACCTGAAAACTGATTAACACTAGAAAAAGCCATCCTGTTGTAAAAAATTGTTGGAGTTAGAGTTCTACAGAGTTTTTTGTTTAACTTAAACTTAACATCCTAAAAAAACATATATGTTTAATCTAAAAATAAAATCAGTAGTAGCTTTTTAACACTTTTATACTGTTTCAAGATGTTGTATTATGTTATATTGTTTCAAGAAATGATATGAGATCATGATGATGTTGATCAAGAAGATTAAGACAATATAACCTTAAGTACAATATAACCTTAAAACAAAACTGAACTTTTTAAAGCATTAAGTACAGAGTAATAAAAATGCTACTAGATTATTTAAGAGCCACAGGATCTTTTAGAATGGTACCATTCTTCAGTATGCACTAAAGTAATGAATTAAGTCACTGCAAAGCAGGTGCTTTCAAAAAATAAAATTGTTACTTAATAACCATTGTAAAGACTTGAAATGTATAGATGAATTATAAATGACGACATTTTAATTATCAAAACCATGAAATGAAAAGATGAAAACTAGGGTGGCTCTTAAAACAACATTTTTGAAAAAAACCTGTTCCTACCCCTTTACTTTGTTTTATATAATACTAAAACACTAGGTTTAAAATTTTTTTGAACAAAAAATTATTTTAGGGGTAGCTCAAGACCCTTAAAAATTTGACTGGTCCCTAAAATTTTGAAAATAAATGAAAATAAAAGATGTATACAAAAAAAGCATGTTTAAAAAAACTGTTTTTTTAAAACTTGAAAATAATGACTTTTTTATTTTCAGCTTAAAAACAATAGTTTTTATGCATTTATTTAAGAAAAGAGTTATTTTTTTGTAAATTGATTATTATTTTTAAAGTTTTTATATAATTTCGCTTCTTTTGAGTACCAGGTTGACATACTTTAGAAGAACTTTTATTTTCAAAATTTTAGGGACCAGTCAAATTTTTAAGGGTCTTGAGCTACCCCTAAAATAATTTTTTGTTCAAAAAAATTTTAAACCTAGTGTTTTAGTATTATATAGAACAAAGTAAAGGGGTAGGAACAGGTTTTTTTTCAAAAATGTTGTTTTAAGAGCCACCCTAATGAAAACTCTTAAGAACTTATTTATAATTATAAACTTATTTATAATATAATATATAAAAAATAATTTAATAATAATTTAATAATAATTATAAGCAATAAAAAAAAAACAACTAATAAACTAAAATTTAGAAATTTATAAAACTTAAAATATAAAACTACCACTTACCAGGTGGAAATTTAACATCACTGAATCTTCCTGTTTAAATTCAATAAAATATTTATAAATAGACAACAAAAAATCCAACAAATAAAAAAGATTTTGAAATTCACAAATATTTTACGTTATTTTATTCGATAGTAAAAGTATCTAGTTTGATATGTATCTGATTATTATAAAATTGTGTGATGTATTATTATTTAATAATAATTATGCAAAAAGAAAAAATACTTTTTAAACATAACCAAAAAAAAAATTTCTACCATGTGCGATGTTGATCTCCTCAATGGTTTTTGCCAGTTCTAAAGTACATATAAATATTAAATTTTTAAACAACAATAATATAACAACAATATATATATATATATATATATATATATATATATATATATATATATATATATATATATATATATATATATATATATATATATATATATAAATATATATCATATATGTGTAATAAAAATTTTACGAAGACTTCGTGCAAATTTAGTTTGACTAGCATTGGAATACTTTGTGTTGTTAATAACTGTTTGATATTAATTAAATGAGTTTTAGCTAAGTATCAAAACTTCAAATAATGATGACATCAAATATGATCTCAAAATATCAAATAATGATGACATCAAATAGTTTTGAATTTTATTTTTATTTTTGATTTGCTAAAAATTTTATTATCTATGTTTTAATAATAGAAAAATAAACTTTAAATAAAACTTCAATAAAATTTTCATTCATTTAGACAGCATAAGCTTGCATAAGAAAAAATATTTTAATACAAACAACAAAAATATAAAAAATACCTTTAAATAATAGCTAAAAAAAGTTAAATATCAACAAAAAAAAAATTTACCAAATGGTTCATCGATTATAGTGGCAATATCATGTGGCTTTTTATCAACAATAACATTTTTTGCAACTTTTACATTTTCTAAATATAAACAAACAAACATAACAAATTTAAAAACAAAAATTTTAATTTTTAAATTTGAAATATTTTCTTTATATAATAACAAAGTGAAAGCGGAAGTTTTGCACACATATTTTGGTTATCATTGCCATCATTATCGTTTTAGTGTCTTTGTTACTTCACATGCACAAATCAGGTGAATGCTCAATTAAGCATTTAATTTAATTTTTTATGTAAAAGAAATAAAATTATAATAATTGATGTATTAAAGAATTTGAATTTTCATAAAAAATTCTTATAAAGATGTTTTAATAATTCTCATTAGGATGTTTTGTAAAAGGTATAAAAAAACTGGCAAGATAAACGCTCATGGAATAAATATTTTTCATATCACAACCCCATTAAGAACCATCCAATTAGAGTAGTAAGTGACTGGAGCCCGGCCCTTACTAAGAATGAGACTTTTTTCAAACGCAGCCCTGGCATGGCTAAACTATAAGATTTAGCAGGGGTTAATAGCCGAGATTAGAAAAAAATTTTAATACTTTATATGTTATAATTTTATGTTTACATTTACTATTTATTAAATACTGGCATATATTTATATATTTTCAAACTCTAATTTACTTCCAACAAGATTGCAAGCAACCACTATTAAGTTATGAGTTACTTTAAAATAGAAAATAATTAAATACTAGGAAATAGTTAACTGAAAACTTGAAATGTAGTATATTGTATGTAAAAGAAATACATGAAGATGGCTAATAGTTATAAGGTTTTTTTGATGGGCAAGGAAAACAACTGGATTAATAAAAGTTTTTATAGAATGAAGAGACAGATAAAGTAAAAGGATGCAACTTGTTGAATAAAAAACAAGCAAGAAAGAGTTTTGGTTTATTGTAATAGAGATAATAGCTTTTTTGAGCATTGACCATGATTGTATTTGTAGAAAAAAGAAAGAAATGTAACCTTACAACAATGGAAGAGTGGCTCAAGCTTTGCAAATTATTTATTATTAAAATTTTTTTTTTAATGTTAATTCAACTCCTCAAGGCTGAAAACGCCACTACAGACAAGAAGGCTACTTAATTGTGGTTATAACCCTCTCTCAACTATATAACTCCCAAACACAAACCTTGACAACCAAGACCACTACGCAAAGAAACAAGTTGAACGTGGTACTATCAGGGACGTGGTGGGGATCAAACTCGTACCTCTTGCTTATGAGGCAAGCGTTCTACCACTACACCATGACCATATTACATTTAAAATGTGCTTTTAGACTTTGTCTGAGAGTAAGAGGGTTGTTATTCATCAATATAGAAATACCAACATTATTGCAATATTCTTTTGCAGTAAATAAATGAGTTTTGTTGTCTAACAAAAATTTCAGATTTTAAGTCCAGAATTTAAATCCATAAACCACAGCAAGCCTTAGGCTGTTACAGAAGAGAGATGAGATTAAAAATCAGCTGCTTGTTCTTAGCTATCAAAAAGTGAAGATTTCCTGTCAAGAGAAGAGTATAAAGTTGAGTTGTCAACAAATAGAACCACTTTAGATGTTAAAATTTCAAGAAGATCAATATTGTAGATAAGAAAGAATACAGGAGCAAAGATTTAAGGGTACCACAAGATACCTTGTGGTACATTCAAAGTTACTTGAAAAAAAGAAGAGCGTAGGCCTTTAAGAATAACTTAAATACTGTAGTTAGAAAGAAATAATTTGATGATCTTAAAATATTTATATAAAGAAACTAATAACAAAGTGAAGACTAATCGTAGGATAGTTGGAGAGGTCAAAGTCTTTTCTAGAGTTTTGAAAAATTGGAACCACTTATTAGGCACTTTATAAAAATTAAATACTATTAAATATTATATAATTAATAGGATTAAATGTTAGACTTACTTTAGCTAATGAGGTTGTTAAAGACTACAGGGTGTAGTTATGGCAATTTTAAAATATTATAGCTTCTGTATGATATTTTGATGACTAAGACATATTTTCATTAAATGATCAGGTCTGTGAATTATGAAAAGACAAAAAAAAATTAAAATGACAAATTTTGCATTAAATATAAATGTTTGTAGCAAAAAAACCCAAACCGAAGATTCTTTTTTTTAAAATAAATCTTAAAATCATGATCGCTTGTCTAAATTTGAATAAGATTCTAAATAAATATCCTTTTTAGGTGAAATGGACATCATAGTTTAATAATATGATCTGTTTTGATTGTTTATTGGCAATTTTTCTTTATTATATGCTGGTTGGATTTCTAGTATTTTTTGTGAAAATTGATAGAAATATTTTATTTTGACAATTATATATAATTAATATAGGTCAGAACCGATTAGAACTAGAATCTATAGTGGGTTAAGGCACTTTTTTCAAAGATTTTAACTACATTCATGTTAACGCCAATGAGCGAAAGTGATCTAAAGACTCCATAGTGGTGTTCTTTAGATTCACTATTAGGGGTAGTAAAAATGTTTAGAAAATTAAATTAAAAAAATAAGTCTCCTTAAATATTAAAAAACCTAAAGCAAAAAAAATTATAACATCTAAAGCTCTTGTTTAGACATAATACTCTGATAAAATCATGCTAATTTCAAATAAAAGAATTTGAATAATTTTTAAATTGCCTTGACTACACCGAGTAACCAAATGTCTCTAGAACCTAACATCTGATGTAAGATACAAGATTTAGTAAACTGAGAAACACAGAGCTTAACATCAGACGGCACCTTTTTACATTAGCTTCTTGGAATAACAAAAAGACATTTGTTCTTAAGGGAGATGTTCTAGTAAAAAAAATGAAATAAATGATTAATAAAGCAACTACTCAAGATGTTGAAAAATATGGAGAAGAATGAGTTTTGTCTTAAAACTGATGAGTAGGAATAAAAGCTTCCAAACTTTTAGCTTTTAAGGAATAAAAGTTTCTGCGATGCGCTTAATGCAAACATATTATAGACATAAACATATATGTTTGCTATTTATTTAGATGCTGGCATACAATATCCTTTCATATTTATACAGTGTAGCATTTGACGAAAAAGAAGATGATAATAATGATGATGATGATGATGATGATGATGATAATGATGATGATGATAATGATGATGATAATGATGATGATGTAAATATAGTAATCTTGTTTTATGTTTTATGCAAATAACTTATAACAATTATAAACACAAATGATTTATTAACTTTATAATTAAATGCTAACACTAATATGCTTAACCAGCAAATTTAGTTGACTAACGGTATTTTTAAATACCATTAAAAATACCGTTAAAAATAGTCAACTAAATTTGCTTATAGTTGATAGCTTTTTTTAAATACTTAATAAAAAACTTTGAATCTTTTTTTTTAAAGTAATTTCGAAATGACATTTGCCTCCACAAAAGTTTTTTGAATAATTACTATGCTAAAATCTTTGTTACTTTCCTAACTAAAGATAAACAGCATTCGTTGGTTCAAAATTTTTTTATTGTAAATAATAAGTCTAAAAAAAACACAAATAAAAAAACTAAGTAACAAGCGAATTGAAAAAACTAAAGAACAACTGACGTCAATTAAAAAATAAAGTTCTTAATTGATTTTTGAATAAAACTGATATGCTTTTTGAATGACTTTGAATTGAATGACTTGTTACGCTTTATCTTTTGTAAAGAAAGTAACTGTTCAATTAACTAAATTATTTTCTTCATTTTGTGTACAAATTATTTCTACATTTCTAGCGTAATACTTATAATATGAGTCTGTAAATAACAGGATAAAGGTTTTAATTTTTTTAATGGTTTTTTGATTTTTTGGAAAATTCAAAAAAATTGGGAATTCCGCATTATACGTGGTGCCATCAGGCTGGTTAACACCCTATAAAAAGCCTTACACTTTCATTAAAAAATAAACCAAGCTAATCTTTTAATAGCCTTTTTTAATATCTTTTGATGTCACAAATTATACATTAAATTTCTGCTACAAGCAACAATAGATATTGCTGCATTTCTTTTTTGTTGTTGCTTTCTTGCATTTCAATACATAAAATCAATATAATAAGCACATCTTGTTTTTAACACATTTAATAAATAATATACCACATTAAGTGCCATAAATATCTGAACCACATTATATGTTCTGAATATGGACAGAAACTGATCAACAGACTATAAGCAAGATTAGAATATATATATATATATATATATATATATATATATATATATATATATATATATATATATTTATATATATATATACATATATATATATATATATAAATATATATATATTTATATATATATACACATATATATATATATATATATATATATATATATATATATATATATATATATATATATATATTTAAACAACTTTAAAATATATTCTACACAATAGAGTGCTCAATGTTCTTAAAAGAACAGAGCAATTATATATTAGTAGAAAGTCACTTGAAAAATTTTTTTTTAATTTTACACTGTGTTTTATCAACAAAGATTCATCAGAAATGAATGATCAAATTAATAAAACTTCAATTTATACAAAAATTAAATTAAAATTCTGAAATTTTGCGAATTCCTGTAATTTAATTTTGGTATAAACTGAAGTTTTATTAATTTGATCATTCATTTCTGATGAATCTTTGTTGATGAAACACAGTGTAAAATGAATAAAAAACTTTTTTCAAGTGATTTTCTACTAATATATAATTGCTCTGTTCTTTTAAGAACATTGAGCACTTTATTATGTAGAATATACTTTAAAATTGTTTAAATATATATACATATATATATATATATATATATATATATATATATATATATATATATATATATATATATATATATATATATATATAAATTTGCTCATTGAGGTTATGTGTTACATCAAGGAAGTTCACAACTTTTATGTTACATTGTATAGTGTTGGAAAGATTGTAAGTTTTAAAAACTTAAACAATTTTTATTTTATTTATACGTAAGATGGCCACAAGCATTTTTAAAAACTATCCTGTTATAATGCTGGGTTAGCTGAAAAAAAGAAAAATTCTGACAAGCTATCATACCTCTTCCCCATCAAAAGCACTCAAGGCAAAATCAAACAAATCACTGTTATTTTTAATCCAAAGTTGCCCATTATTAAACAAAAAGAATTTTCGGGCTTGTTTAATTATTATCTTATCTTTATTTTTAATGGTTACATATCTCTCAGCAAATTTAATCCCGTTATTTAAAAAGTTTTATTGATAAAAGGATAATAACTGAAAAATGAAAATTTATAAAAATATTTGTTTTTAATACCATTGAAACAATTTAAAATAATTTGCGAGCCTTTCAATTGATTGAGTTCATTATATATATATATATATATATATATATATATATATATATATATATATATATATATATATATATATATATATATATATATATATATATATATAAAGAGAACATAAATAGGTACCTCTTGAATTTTGCTGTATGTTCTTAGTTTTTACTTTTCCATTAACACATGTTAGCACTACCATGCAGTAAAAAAACTTAAAAAGATTGTGAAAAAGCAA
This sequence comes from Hydra vulgaris, assembly GCF_038396675.1. Taxonomy (NCBI): domain Eukaryota; kingdom Metazoa; phylum Cnidaria; class Hydrozoa; order Anthoathecata; family Hydridae; genus Hydra; species Hydra vulgaris. The sequence goes on along the minus strand of NC_088923.1, from coordinate 46,485,690 downwards.
CTTCATTGCATTGATTCGGCAAAAAGATTCTAAAGAAAATTGGAATAGTTGTAAATTAAACAAAATCAAAATTTTTTTAAGAATAAACATAACCGAAACTTTCAATGAAAAGTAATTTATATATATATATATATATATACATATATATATATATATATATATATATATATATATATATATATATATATATATATATATATACATATATATATATATATATATATATATATATATATATATATATATATATATATATATATATATATATATATATATATATATATTGGCATTATTAACACACAGTTTGACTATTGTAACAGTCTTTTATCTGGTACTTATCAAAAAAATATTAAAAAACTCCAACGAATTTTAAATAGCTTATCTCGAATCGTTTTCAATTCTCGTATTCATCTAAATTCAGAAATATTGCTGAAATCTCTTCATTGGTTACCAATAAATCAAAGAATAATCTATAAGATATCAGTTATCACATATAAAATTTTATTATCTAAATCTCCTGCATATTTATTTGAACTTCTAGAAGTCCGAACTTCAAAACAAAATACTAGATCATCAGACAGTTGTCAACTTACACGTTGTCAACAAAAAAACTTTTCTGGGCTCAAAATCTTTTTGTATGACTGCACCTCGAATTTGGAATGGTTTATCTATGAACACGCAAAACTTAAACTCTTTAGAAACATTTAAAAAAAGACTAAAATATGAACTTTTTACAATTGCTTTTTCAAACTCATAGCCAACTTGTTTTTGTTTTGTGCTTCTGAATTACTTCATCACTATTGTGATTGTTGTAAATAATGCCACTTCAATCTCTAATTATTATTATTATTATTATTATTATTATTATTATTATTATTATTATTATTATTATTATTATTATTATTATTATTGTTATTATATAATGAACATGTAAGGCATTTTGTAAGACATTTGATGATTGTTTTAATATATTACTTTAATAATAACCATCTGAAAATAGTGCACTTATTTTGCCTTTGGGAATGTTATTAATATCACGCATCAAAGATTATATATATACATATATATATATTTATTTATATATATATATATATATATATATATATATATATATATATATATATATATATATATATACATATATACATATATATACATATATACATATATATACATATATATATATATATATATATATATATATATATATATATATATATATATATATTTATATAAATATATGTATATGTATATATATATATATATATGTATAATATATATATATATATATATATATACATATATATATATATAAACGTGTGAGTACATCACAAGAAAACAAATTTTCAAATTGTTAATAGTTAGATCCACACAACATCTGCAAAACTATCACAATGCTATGGAAAAAGGTATTAATATTAGTTCAAGAATTATTAGAATAAAGTTGTGCAATGACTTTATTATGGTTTAGTTGCAAGAAGACTAAGAAGCTAAAAATCTCAATTGCAAGCTAGAATTAGATTTTGTAAGAGTTTAAATGATAATATAACGGAATGAAAAACATAATAGCAAGTAATTTTGAAGGTTGACACTTACATTAAAATAGGATTAACAAATAAGTTTAGACTTATTTCACTTCCAAATGAAGCTTACCTGCTCACGATTATCAAATGTTATTGAATGTCCTGTTTTTTATAACTTATATAATAAAAGATTCTCTGGTCCATTTAAATGTAATAAATGTGATATATCCGCATTCCATTGACTTTACTTTCTTGATATAAGTTCTTTTACAATTTTATTGGAAGATTCTTTATCAATTTCATTTAAAACAACTTTTTGTTGAATTAAAAAACAATTTCCATAATTATTCAGCGGCTCATATCTTTTGTTGAAAGTTCAGTTTCTTCAAACTAGTAATAAACCAAAACTTTTACATATTTGTCAATATACCATTTTAAAATAACAATATTAATATAACATGGATATGTAACATGTAAACAAATTTTTAAATATATTTTTATCATCATGTTTAAGTTAATCAATATTTTCCAGTTGTTGGTTTCCAACTTTTCTTACAACTAATTTAGCTTACATGGATGTCTTTTTTCAATGAATATCTTTAAGGCATTTCATGATAAACTAACAATGATCAAAAAAACATAACTTTAACGTTAATAAAAAGGTATAAGTCACCTACTTATAACAGTCACTCACACATTTATTAGTCGAGTACTGATTTGTGATATAATATCAGATAACGTTTTTTTTTTTCTGCATCTTTGAAAACTAAAACACAACTTTACAAGCTATATTTGACAATGATAGGCTTCGAAAAATAAATCGTTTGAAGAGTTCTTTGGCAGGCACCCCATAGCAAATTATAAGTTAAATTAATTCTTTAAGCTGCCACTTTCTCTTGAAAAAATCATGATAAATTTGAGTAAAATTAAGGATATTTGTGTTGTAATTATGTTTGAAACAAATTTTTCAGATATATATGTAATTATGAATATGATTATGTTTGTCTCAAAAATTGGTGCAAAAAGTTATTATTATTAATATATACATAATCATCCAAAACGACATTTTTTTGCAGGTACATTTTTCGCAGAAAAAGTTGCATTCCATTACATTTTTCGCAGAAAAAGTTGATGCCGATCTGTAGAGGCAACTGTTATTATCAAAAGAGTTTTTGTTTTTGCTACAAAACGGTGGTTATTTTTTTTTCTTTTTGTTTTCATTTGGTCTTTGATAAAATCTTTATACAAATAACAAAATACAAAGAAAAAGATTATAGATAAAGATTTCATTTTATATATGGTCATAATTTTCAAACGCTAAAAAATTTTACTATGAAATTTAAAATTTATCGATGAATATAAGTCAAGTTGAAAATAGTACAAAAAATATTTCACCAACTTGTTGCTCTCACGGTTGGGGCAGGGGGCTAAGATTTTAGGGTTTCTTATTCCCATTCTTCTATCAGAATAATTTTTTTTGTGAAGAATCTTATCGTCATTCATATGAACGTAAAAAAGTATGGAATATTCTTTTTGTTATAGAGTTGGTTATTAAACATTTAAAAACCTTCATACGCCCCTGCATGCAATACTGTTGTCAAAAATTTGACAACAGTATTGCATGCAGGGGCGAGTAGGAGATTTGTGAAAGTAGAGAATGGAATCTGGAGCAAAAAATTAGGAGAAGCAACATTAGCGGATGCTAATAAAGCAATCTACTGTAAATATGTTTTCCATAAGAGGTCAGTAGGGAACAATAATCCTAAAAGACGTAAAAAAGAGGACTCACAAAGAGGGTTACTATTCATTAATGTAGGAATGTAGACAGTATTGCAATAGTTGTTTGCAGTTATTAACTTAGTTTTGTTGGAGTAAAAGTTCACAGGCCATTGCAAGCCTTATTCTGTTAAAAAACAGGACCAAGGGTAGAACCATGAGGTACCTCAGAAGTTACTGGAAATAAAGTAGAGTGTTGGCTTTTGAGGATAACTTTATTAAAGCAGCAAAGTTTGTCAAAGCTTTAGAGGAGCAAAAATCGTATTGGTTGTTTGACAGTAAGTTGTTTGACTCAAAATAGAATGTCATCAAGATAGAATCAAGAAAGACTCAAAAAATTTGATAGAGCTGATAGAATCTCGATTGAACGATTATTAAATGAGTCAGAATGATCTTTAGAGGTTTTGAAAATTAGAACACCAGATGTCATTTTCCAGCAGTTAAAAAAACAAGACTCAGTCAAGTACTCATTAAATAGTTTAGAAAAAATGGAAGAGAGTTCTGTAAAAAAACCTTTGAAACATTATGACAGGAGTATTCTCTGGTAAAATAAGCCGCAGATGAGTTTATTTGAAATATGAATTTAGCAACTGGAACTGGATTGATTTAAATGTCTAACAATGGATTAATCTGTTTAATTGGAATGGAATGAAGAGTATGGCCATTTAGTTTAAGGGTCAAAGGAGAAGAAAATCTTTTTGATAATAGTTCTGCCATCTCCTTGGGAGATATAATAAGATCAGTTCCTTAAATAAGTGGTGGAACTTTTAATGATGAAGCTGTTGAAGGTTTTTCAAATGTCTCTAGAGCTTAACTTCTGAGATAAGATACAAGATTTAGTAAGCTTAGAATAATGGAACTTGAAGTCACATCATACCTTTTTTCATCAATTTCTTGCAGTAATAAATAGGCGTTTGTTACTTTAAACTGAGCAGAAGGAATAAAAACTTTAATTCCTACCTGAATCCAGGAGTTTACGTAGGATACGCATTTATCACCAGATTTAGAAAAAGACATTGTTTCAAGAACCGTAACAAAGAAAATCACGAAAAGAACACCAGTCATCTTAAGGGTAAGTAAGTAGTGCGATGGTAGGGTTAGTACAAAAAAGAAGTACTGGTTAAACAATTTAAAAAGATTATGGCATGGTAAGAGCCACCTAAAAGAGAAAAAGAAAAAACTCAACCCAAGCTAGGATCAGTGGCCAGACACAAATCATGGATTGAAAGTAAATAACTAGGGATGTCAGGAAAATAAGTCACAAACTATCTGAGTAAGAGATTGAAAAATGCAGAAGTTATAGGTTTTACTGCCAGCAGGGTCAGAGGCGTGAGAGCCAAACCATTCAGTGTGATGAGCATTTAAGTCACCAATAACAATAATGTTGGAAATGTGGTAAAGAGAGAGGGCATGGTCAATATGATACAAAATTACATATAAAACAGTGCAGTCTTGGGAAGAAACAGACCGATAAATAACAAAGAGCACATTAAAGGCTGATTAAGGGATTTTGCAAGAGGTAAGATTAAACTGATGGAAGCTTACTAGCCAGACCATGAATGTTTATGAAAGATATAATGAAATAGTTAAGTGGAAGTTATAGTGGTAACAGTTAGATAGTGGTGGTGATTTGGATGTTTAAAATAGTTACGGTGCATATAGTAATTAAATGATTAGCTTTTTTGAGAAGTTTATTCCTGTGAAAATTCCCCAAAGTTTAAAGGTAAAACTTCATGTTTTTATTTCACGGTTTTTGTGGAAAGTACCGTTATTTAGTATTTCAATGCTTGGAAACTTACATAGAGGTTTTTTAGACTTGTTACAAATCACTTTAAACTTTTAAAAAAAACTTTGTAAACATTTTTCAAGTGTTTATAAGATTGCAACATATTAAAAATGACAACGTATTTCTAGAGATTTTAACTTTGAATGAAAACATTTTGAAGTTTTCGATAATGAGATAAAGTGATTTATTAGCATTTTGTATAGCTGCTAATGCGTATTCTGTTTTTTAATGCATTATTTTTGTTTCAAGATGTTTATGATAATAGATTAAATTATTTAATTAACAAAAATGAAAAAAAAAAAAAAAAAGAAGAATTAGAAACTTGAGAACAAAAGAATAGATTCAGACAAAAGCAAAAACTAACTTTAAGCCCTTTAGCTCCTTACTTACTAGGATAAGAACATAATTCTAACACTTTTAAAAAGTACAAGGAAAGGATATCTTTGTTAAGAAAATGTTGGAAGTGAGAAGAAAGTAAAAAAAACCGTAAAAATAAATGTGCTATTATTAAACATAAAAACTTTTTAAATAAAGATTTTAACTTGAATTGCAACTTAATAAAAAATTTTATTTGTTAGATGAGATAAATCATCTTTTTTAAGTGTAATTTATTTTTTATGTATTTCACCTCCTAAAGGCTGAGACGGTCAGCACAGTCTTACAATATACATTTATACACAGTCAACAATATGCTTTATTATGGGACTTTCCCAACAACGAAAGACTAACAAGGCCGCTGCGCGGAGATACAAGTTGACCCCGGTACTTCAAGGGACGAGGTGGGTATTGAACTCGGAACTTTCAGCTTATAAAGTGAGCGCTCTACCACTACATCGCTTCTGTAACAAAAACTTTTTTTTAAGTCAAATGATTCAAATATTTTAAACTTCTATACTCCTTATTTTGAATTTAACTGAGGAATATAGAAACTTAAAAAAAATCAAATAAATAATATTTTATGAAATTTTAGCTTTTTTTTTTTATTAAAAAATATCTTTAAAATTAAAAACCTTATTTCGCATTGCTTTCAATACAACGAGGACTAGAGTTTTTAAGAGATGTATAAAATAAGTCTCTATATGAAACAAAAACAGTTCCTTTAATAAAATATCCTTATACTGTTCTAAAACTTCTGTAGTTGATAATATCGTTACAACAAATATTTATTACTAAAAAAAAATTCAAAAAGGTATATTAGAACCAGATATTGCAGATCATTTACAAATAACTTTTTCCAATTAACATTAACTCTAAAATAAGAACTTATTTAGAGAAAAAAAAATGTGCGCAATTTTAACAAAACTCCTTTAAGACTAATTATTTTACTATGAGCATATGAAATCAAATGGTAAATCAACAACACCATTTGCTGATTCACTCATTTTGTTACTTGGGTTGACTTCAAAGCATTCTTATTATAGTATTACAAAACATTTCAATCGTTATGCTAACTATCTTCAAGTTATAAAATGATTAAATTTAAATAAAATAAATCTTGTAGTAAAAAAATCAAAAATAAAACATGAATGAAAGAATGCTACAGGTTGTTGTGAAAATAGTGGGAGTAATGACAAAAGTAGTTTACTTGTACATCTAAAAAATTATGCTACTCTTTCGGAAAGATGAAAGAAGCTATTTATTTTTTCAGAAGAAAATGACTTGAAGTTTAAATCTAAAACATATTTTTCAAAAAATTGTTTAAGTTATTATACTGAGTTTGAGAACGATCAAATATTAAATAGAAAGATTTAGCCTTCCCAATCACAAAATCTCTCTCCTATCAGATTTTAATTGGTGGAATTAAGTTAAGTGGAATGCCAACAATATGTATAGCGGTTATTGTCACTAATGGTCATTAAAAGGCAAGTAAATTATAAACTAATAAAATCGGACATTATATTAATGTTCTTGTAAACCTAACAAAAAGGAAGATAACGTATAATTCAGGTAGACTGCTTACAGTTTCTCTCCCAATAATAAGTAAAACTATGATATATTAATTTTAAAAGAACGACTATTTGAATAATTAGGGGTGGTAGTGTATATATATATATATATATATATATATATATATATATATATATATATATATATATATATATATATATATATATACATATATATATATATATATATATATATATATATATATATATATATACATATATATATATATATATATATATATATATATATATATATATATATATATATATATATATATATATATATATATATATATATATATATATATATATATATATATATATATATATGGTGCAAAGCAAATGTGACACCTTTATTTAAGAAGGGCTCCAGAATTAATCCATCAAACTATAGACTCGATTCCGTGTAAAATAATGGAGAAATTAGTTAAGAAGGCAATCATGCAGCATCTAAAATCAAGCAATCTTTTATCAAATAGTCAACACGGATTTTTAGAGAAAAAAGCATGCATTACAAATCTCCTTGAGACAATGGACTTTACAAATTAAAAATGTAAGGAATCGAAGGCAATCTTCTCAATTGGATAAAAGCTTTTCTACTCAACAAGTCATCCTTGGCGACACTCAGTCGAGTTGGTTACCTGTGACAAGTGGAGTTCCGCAAGGATCAGTCTTGGGTCCAATTTTATTTTGTCATTTTCATTAATAATCTGCCGGATGTGATAAGCAAATAAAACAGTTGTAAGATCTACGCTGATGACACTAAAATTCTAAGCATTGTCAACTCACTTGCTGCTCAACTTCAACTCCAATCAGATATTGACCAAATTGTTCAGTGAACTAAATCTTGGCTCATGGAGCTATATGCAAAGAAATGCAAGATCATGCACTTTAGCCAAAAAAATTAACTCGTTTCAAGTACTCAATGGAGGAATTAGGCCCTTGTTCAATAACGACTCGAACTACATTGGAAGCAACCACTTTTGAGCGTAACTTGGGAATTCAAATTACCAATGATCGTAAAGTAGAAACTCAATCCATCATTGCCTCATGCAAAGCAAATCAAAAACACACCTAAAACACACTTTCCGATCTCGTGATGCTTCTTTATGGAAACAACTCTACTCCACCTATATCCATCCTTTACTTGAGTTTGCAATTCCAACTTGGAACTCTAATTTGGTGAAGGATGAACAAACTATTGAATCAATACAGTGCAGAGCCAAAAAAATACCAGACAAACTGAAAAAGTTAGACTACAAGTCCAGATGTTTACAACTTGGCCTATCTTCTCTTGTTGAACGTCGTAAACGAGGTGGCCTCATCCAAAAATATAAAATTATTAATAACATCGACATAGTCAACTGGCACTTTCCTCTCATAATCGGGTCAAAATAGAAAATAGAGTGGTAGATTTGCAATAATTCGCATAGAGCTGAAAATTTGTACATAACTTGAGCACATTATTACAAATAAAGTATCAAAAGTCTCCATCGATCCCAAATCTGCAAAAAAAGTTATTCAAGGTTTAAGGTTTAAAAAAAAGTTGTTTTTTTTTAAAAAAAAAAGGAAATGTTTTATCATAAAAATAGATCAAACAAAAGCAAACAGCATCTAAATGCATATTTAAATAAACTGTTTCATCGGCTTTTCTTTGAACTTGTATAAGAGCAATGAAAAATGCTTTTTTCAAATAATTTTTTCAACTGATTTTTCTCGTCTGACTTCCCAAAATTCTTGGAGCAAAGTTACGAACGGTGAAATACTTTTAGCGTTGAACGTTCCATTGCAGTTAAGGGTATCGAGCAGTATTTTTTATTACGATTGGAACCGTTTAATACTTTTATTAAAATGTCGCAACTATGTTTTATATGTAGTAAACTTTTAATAGAAAGTGAAACTGTTGTTGTTGATCGTGGAATGAAACCTTTGATTGATACAAGTGTTATAAGAAGTGACGGGTTTTATGAATACCTGAAAGATCTTAAGTCTGCGACGATACATGTGGTGTACGGTAAAAAGTATACTCGGAAGAGTACTATTGCACCATTTAAAAGATAGCAAGGTATATATCAAGATCATCTGAAATTAGTCTACCTCGTACCAGAGCGCGTAAGTGAATCACTTTTTTGTTTAAAAAAATGCTGCTTACTTTGCGGCGATGAAGCAAACGAGGATGACGAGGAACGAGGAGGCCGAGAAGAAGAAAGCGAAGAAAGTTCGGCGTAAAATTCATAAAGTCGCGACTCTTGAATTTAAAGAATCAATTCTGAAGGTAGCATGGAGTCGTTCTGATGAGGAAGCAAAAAAGATTACTGCACGCATTGAATATGAACTTGAATTAGTTGCTGCTGAGGCTAAATATCATAGTACTTGTTATATTTCTTTCTTGAGACCAACCAATGGGTGTAAAATCGATCGTCCTCAAGATGAATTTACAAATGTTGCAATGGAAGAAATATTTAAATACATTGAAAATAGCGATGACTGCCAGTTTTCAATAGAAGAACTAAAAATATTTTCAAAAATCCACATTTAGATAACAGACACGATTAAAGTTGTAGTTCGGTAATAAAATTATCATCACTGAAAAACCGGGAAAATAAACGTTTATCTGTTTTTTTGACAATCATAGGGATATTCTTAACGAAGCTTGGTATGAGAAGAAAAGCCAAAATAAAGAACAATTTTGAATTTTAAAAACTGCGGCAGCAATCATTCGAGAGGACATTCAATCATTGGTATTTGATAATACCACCTCGCCTAGTCAAATGTTTTAAGATATTAACAGCAATATTCTAGAGTCATTGACTTATTTTTTAGAGCAAGTTATTTTGAAAAATAAACGATCTAAATTAGATTATTTAAAATTAGTTTCTATAAGTATCAGCCACAGCATTATGTCTGTTGTTAGGCCTAGGTCTTTCAAATCAAAATTGCAATTGGGTCTCTCAGTATTTTTCCATCGACGGTTTGGTTCCAAACTTCAAATACAAATCTTTTCGTCTTTTGGTCTATGCGCATCCTACAATGACACTTTGATGTATGAGGCAGCAGGAGTTCTTCCCCATCCGCTTTTATCTTACCACCACAAACTGGCACATTTATTCAATACGCTGCGGACAATGCTGATATAAACGTAAATAGTTTAGATGGTAATAACTCGCTTCCCATAATGGGTATAAATCAAGTTGTTACTCCAAAAGGTTCAGTTTCACAAGAGGATCATATACCACGAAAAAATCCCTTCTGCAAAAGATATTGCAGCAAAAGCTCATGTGCCAATTCAAATCTATCAAAATGATGGTGTAGTCGGTTATAGTAAAATAAGTGTGCAAAATTTAGCTTATGAACCCATATCTTTAATCCAAAAAGTTGAAGCAATATGGTTCTATGGTAAATGCAAGAATGTATCGTTACTCGGTTGGAATGGTTATATTGAACGTTTAACAAGTAGTATTCAGAATTTTTCTAAGTCTAAAATTTTTTTCTTACCGTTTATTCACCAACCATCAAGTAACTACAGTATTATATACACGACTTTACTTTGTGCTTTAGAAAACGCGAAACATTACGGCCACGAAGTATGCATTATTACTTTCGATCAACTTCTGTATGCAAAAGCTCGAGAAATTGTATCTGCAGCACCTGATGGATCTGAATTATTAAAGATCATAATAAGACTTGGAGAATTTCATTTACTAATGTCATTTTTTGGATCAATTGGTTATATTATGCAAGGAAGTGGCATACAAGAGGCACTTTCGATAATTTATGCACCTAAGTCGTTGGAAAAAATGCTCAATGGTCATGCTTACGCTAGAGCTATTAGAACCCATACGTTACTTCAACTCACTTTAGCTATAATAATTTCAAAAGATCTTGCTATTGATGAAGAGATGGTAGCAAATCTTGATATTACCATTACGAACGTTATAAAAAACAGTGTTTTATATAGTGATATTGAAAGTGGCAATGATAATGAAATGTGCAACGCATTACTTCATAAGTTCAATAAAAAACTAAAAGAATTTGAAAAACGAGGACCTACATCAAAGCAATGGATACAATATCTTAATATGGTGTCGATTACAAAAGAGTTTATCAGAGCTGAACGCATGGGAGATTGGCAAGGTTATTTGAACAGCATTAAAGAAATGCTTCCTTATTTACACGCATCGGTACATTTTCCTTATGCTAAGTCTACGCACTTATATCTACAGGATATGCTACAATTATAGAAGTTAATGAACCAAAGTGTTTATCAACGGTTTATCGAAGGATTTTTCACTGTTAGACGTTCTGTTAAACTCAATTGTGGTACTTCAACGGATATGGTGATTGAGCAATCAATAATGAAATCAATGAAGACATAAGGAGGTATTTCTCAAGGAAGAAGTACAAAAGAGAGTGTTATAAGAAAATGGGTTTATGGCATGCATGCAATGAACACTGTATGTGAAGGATTGGAAGATCTTGCTGATATTAAAACGTATACAAGAGATCAGCACGTAAATGCAAGTGATTCACGAATAAAGAAAGATGATAAAGATATTTAAAAACCTCAACAGTGGTTTTTCTCACATGATCCTTTTCCTAAAGTTAAAGAAATCATTTCAATTGCTAGTGGAATTGTTGGTGATAATAAAGTCAACTGTCATAAAGCTCGTGAAGTTGGGATTGCTGCTATGCCTAAAATGACAGGTGAAACATTTAATATCAAATTAAAACGCGCTGATAAAGTTCTTCCTTTTCTAATCATGAGTAGCACCATAAAAGTTCATGATGAGAAAGTACCTGTAGATCCAGTATTACTATTTCAACGTATGAGTATTAGCAAGACATTTGAGGATGAAATAGAAAATTTTTTTGAGTATGAATTAGCCCCCTATCCTTTATCAATGTTCGATGAAACTGGAATGCGTAAAACACAAAAATCAGCTATTTACAATTGCTTTGAACCAATGGAAATTTAAATAGACAACACAAATGCTAGTTACATCATTGATGGAGGGTATTTATTACACCGCGTTGTGTGGGATCGAGAAGCAACCTTTAACATTACTTTTGATAAATACATTCAGTAGGTACATAGACATTTTAGTCATTGAGTGTCTGTAGTAGTATTTGATGGTTATACTGATTATAAGAAAAACATTAAAGCTGCAGAACAGTGTCGTCGAACCACAAACGTATTTTCTTCACCTAATGTCATTTTTGATCAATTTATGACAGTTCCAACAAACCAACAACAATTCTTTTCCAATACTCATAACAAGTCTCGCTTCATTTTTATGTTATGCAAAAGATTTACAGCTGAAAATATCATAGTGAAGCAAGCGGATAATGACGCTGATGTCCTTTTAATTGAAACAGCCATAGAACAATCCAATGCAACAAATAATTCTATTGTTGTCGGCGAAGATGTTTACTTATTAGTATTACTGACTGCACGAACTCCAATTGATAAGATTATTTACTTTTTAAAATCCAGGAAAGCTCATCAACCAACAGAAATATATTCATCAAAAAGTTTATCTGCTTATCCGAAATGTCAAAATCATATCTTATTTTTACATGCAATTACTGGCTGCGATACACATTAGCATTTTTCAGATAGGGTAAAACAACCGCATTTAAATTATTTGAAAAACGTGATTTCACCGCAAGACATTGTTACAAACGGGATTTGTTTTCTTCTTGCTCTATATGGAGCTTCAAATAAAATTGATTGCTTAGACAAGTATAGATACCTAACTTTTGTAAAAAACACCCGGAACAACAAAAGAGTGCAGTTATCCTGCAACATCTGCTTCTTCAAGTCAACACTTATATCGAGTATATTATCAAGTTCAAGTATGGCTAGGCAATCAACTGGATCCATCTGACTGGGGTTGGAAAGTAGATAATACATTAGAGCCGATTGACACTTTACTTCCACCAGCTCCGGAAAGACTTCTCAACGCCATCTTCTGTAATTGCAAAAAGGGTTGTAGTGCAAAGTGTAGCTGTAAAAAGTTCGGGTTATTATGTTCATCGGTGTGCACTAATTCCCGAGGCCAGTCTTGCTCCAATGTTGAATAAAATTCAATAAATGATGATTTTGATGATATCAATGAGGAGACAATTGATGTATCTTTTTTTACATATCCAGCTTAAAAAAGAAGATGACTGCGAAGAAGAAGAAAGCGAAGAAAATGCTAATATATAATATATCACAATAATACGAATATATAATACATAATATGCATTTATTAACAAATAATATATGCAAATATTATGTATATATTATTTATATGTATATTAATTTCGTAATATTTATATTATATTATATGAATATTAATTTCGTAATTTCCCAGGAATCACAATGTCTTTTCTAGCAATATATTTTATATAAGATCGCATTATACTTAATATATTTTCGCTATATATTTTATCGCAATATATTCTTGCAATATCTTCTCGCAATATATTTTTGCAAGCATTGTAATATTTCAATTCTTATAAAAATGTATAAAGGCAATTTTATTAAATACATTCATGATGTAATACTTTTGTTTGACCTTTATTATGATAAAACTTTTCATTAATTGGAAAAAAAAAACTATTTTTTTTAACCTTTAATAAATTTTTTTGCAGATATGGGATCGGTGGGGACTTTTAATATTTTATTTGGAATAATATCCTAAATAATAATTCGCATAAAGCTGAAAATTGGTATATACCAATTTTCAGCTTTATGCGAATTATTGTAAATTGAGTTGTTTATTTTGACCGGATTATCATCACAATTCCACCAAGAGCAAATCACAGAGAAAGGATTCACAGTGAAAAGTACAGCAATAACTTAGCTCGTTTCCACTTTTTTAACAATCGCATTGCCAATGCATCGAAAATGTTACCAGATAAAGTAATTGGTTCCCCAACTGTCAACAGTTTTAAAGCGAGCCTCGATAAGCTCTAATGTTACTACAGCTCGCAGCTATCCTTAGTGATTTGTATTTTGTCAATTATTTTTACTTTTTTTGTAACAAATCTATACTACTACTACTACTACTACTACTACTACTACTACTACTACTACTACTACTACTACTACTACTACTACTACTACTACTACTACTACTACTACTACTACTACTACTAATAATACTAATAATAAATATATAAATATATATATATATATATATATATATATATATATATATATATATACATATATAAGCTGAATATTGTCAAAATTAGTTCTAAATGATTAATTAATGGTTCTTTTAATGGTTTTTTAATTACCAATGGATTTCTGTATCTGTCTCAAAGTATTATCTTCGAATCTTTTGAAGAATTTAAAAAGTTCCTATGAAAGAATGGAACAAATGAAGCCGGTATTCTTTCTTTAAAAAACATCTTTATTTCCAACAAGGCTGCAAGCAGTCAGTTGGAAATGAAGAGTTGGAAGTTACTGGAATAGAAAAGATGAAGTTTATAAAGCAAGATAAGGATTAACAGAGGACTTAAAAGGTTGCAAATTATATGAACCAGGAAAACAAGAAGAAGGGAGCGAATTTTTTTTTTTTTTAACAGTCTAATTTTGGTAAAGTAACGGCCATTACTTTGCGCAGATTTAAAAAAAAATCATTATATTTATGGTATCATTATTGCGCAGATTTAAAAAAAAATCATTATATTCATGATTTTTAGAAAAATCAAACCTTTTTTTTATTATCACATTTTTTTGTTGAAATAGGTCGTTTTACGAAGTTTTAGTTAATGAAACTTCTATGTATACATAGAAGACATATATGTCTTTCTTTCTTGTTTTACTCTATAGTTGATGCTTTTAACAGTTTTTAGCGGTCACGTGATCTCTCTTCGATACCTGGTTTGCATTTTTTTTGTGCAAGTTTTTGGTCTTATTTTACTGCAATACAAATGTAAATAAATAAAAAAATAAAAAAGAGAGAGTGCGTAAAGCATTTAAAGTGGAAATTTTTTATTTAAATATTTGATTGCGCGGTTAATTTACTTTTAATAAAAATATTTTTAGCACGAAATGAAATAATATAAACTTAGTTTGTCAGTAAAGTAAAAAATATTTTAGCACATATCTATTTTATTACACTTTGATTATATTAAACTTATTTTAGTTCTTTTAAATGTTTATTTTTTATTAGTGCTGAATAGAGCACAATTTTTTTTTACAGTTTACAAATTATTTCCAGCTACTTAATGAAGACTAAAACAAAATAAAAAAATATTTTTATTTGACATAAATTTGATTTTCCAAAAAAACTATTAGCAAATAGCATACAAGAACATTTAACAGACATAGTTTGTTAGATATATTGTTGTATGTTTTTTTACTGAAAAAAACCTACTTTGTTATTTTCCCCTGACTGTGCAAAGATTTGGAATCGCCAAGTAGGTCACTACTCTAAAAAATAAAACAAAAAAATGAGAAAATTATGGCTGATAATATATTTTACATATCTATGTATGTCTTAATAAATGGTGCCAGTTATTATGGAATAAATTCTTCATTCCAAAAATTTGCAAACAGGAGTAAGTTGTTGTATTAAAAATACGAAGCATGGATCAATTATTAAAAATGCTGAATCAGCTTTTTTGAATATGCATTTTCAGAGTTACGCTTATAGTTTTATATTTACATAAGAAATATAACTGACAGTTATAGTTATAATAGGTGCGTATTTTTCATCTTTATAACATTCCAGTACATTTTAATTATTATATTAAATTACATTATAATAAATATAATAACGTCTGTTCACAAAAAATCCGGACTGATTTCAAATGTACACAAATTGTTCTAAATTTCGAATTTTCGATTCGAAATTTTTAAATTTAATCGGTCAACAACAACAGTTTCATTTTGTGGCAAAATTGAGTTTAAATAATTAATTCAAATAAACATGGAGCATCTAAAAGAGAACGATGTTAGAAATGTGATTGGAAATTTTTATAAACAAAACATAAACAGTGGAAAGAAATTTACAGTGGATCATTTTAAGAAAATGGGAATCGCTAAATCTACAATTTATGACATAATTAAAAGGTCTGAAAATAATTTGCCAATGAATAGAAAAATCGGTTGCGGCAGAAAACCTTTTAAAATTACACCAGAAAAGAGAGAGTCCATGATTGCAAGAGCAGAAGAGAGAATCGGGATTTCGCAAAGAAAATTGGCACTAAAATATAAGATAAGCGTTTCATACGTAAATAGATTATTAGGTATGCATGGACTAAAGTATACCAAAACAAAAAATGCACCAAAAACAACAGAAAAGCAAGAAATTAAACAAAAGAAAAACTTATTAAAACTTTCAAAAACTTTTTTCAAGCCATCAAATGAGTTTGAAATCATCATGGACGATGAATCTTATTTCTGTGTAAATGGTGCAAATTGTTCACAAAACTCTGGCTAATATACAAAGGATAGTTCTCAAACTGATCCTAACATTAAATTCAACTTCAAAAAAAAGTTTGACGAGAAAGTTCTCGTTTGGATTGCAATCAGTCGTTTTGGTCATTCATCGTCTTATTTTGCTGTAAAAAACTGTGCACTGGATGCAAAAACTTATTCTAAAGAATTTATTACAAAAAGACTTCTTCCATTTATAAATTCCAAGCATCAAAACATGAAAATTTTATTTTGGCCTGACGGAGCGAGATGTCATTATGCAAAACACACATTAGAAACTTACAACACTTTAGGTATTAACTTTGTCGACGCTAAAGATAACCCCCCAAATGTACCGCAGTTAAGGCCAATTGAAACTTTTTGGGCACATTTAAAAGCAAAAGTTTATGGAAATGGATTTACTGCGAAAAATCTCGACCACCTTAAGAATAGAATTCGATTAAAGTTGAAAGAGTTTGATCCAGACTACTTTTTCAACCTAATGGATTCAGTCAAAACTAAAGTTCGAAAAGCCGCTGATTTAGGACCACTTTCGGTTATAAAATAGTTAACAATGTCCAGTCACTCATTTTAGTTAAAATTTTTGTCAAAAATCGATTAATTTTGTATTCAGTTAAGAACAATTTTTCATTCCGGATTTTTTGTGAACAGACGTTAGTTATAACATATATACAAATTATAATACATATTATAATAATTCTAATAAGATGCATAAAGATTGTATATTGTTTAATTAAAGCAATAATATGCTGCGTGTTATAGTATTGCTTTATGTTGCAAATTCAAAATCAATGTTGCTATATATAGTATTTGTTACTAAATATTGTGAATTGTTAAATATAAATAATTAAATTGCAGTAATATTTAGTCAAAGATGTAAGATTTTGAAGTTATAATTACAAATAACTAACTTACAGTAACTTTTAGCCTAAGATTTTAGATTTTGCTTAATAAATATATTTGAAATAATAAATTTTATTTTTAATTTGTATAGTATTTAGGCAAAAAATGTCCTCAAAAAAAGAACGAAGCGTGTAGTTGCAAAAATCAAACTTCACAAACCGTAAACATAAACGGTGAAGTAAACGTAAACATTATTTATTTCAATATAAAACGACAAAAATAATTCTGAATTCAGATTTAGTAAATTTGACTTTCTAATATGTATTTTAGATAAAACATACAATATATATATTAAACGTGTTTACTTTCAACTAGGCTGCAAGCAGCCAGTATTAGAGTTGGAAGTTATTGGAAGAGAAAAGATGAAGTTTTTAAAGCATGTCAACGATTAACAGACGACTTGAAGATCATAAATTCTATGAATCAGGAAAACAAGATGAAAGGAGCAAATTCCAAAGAACTGATGTTCGAGGTAAAAAAGCAAACGAATAAATTTTTGCAGCACTTATGAGCAGTCACAGTGCATTAATAAGACCATGGAATACTTTAAGTCGGCCATGATGAGACTTAATTAAATGACGAGTAACACGATAATTAATCTTAGTAAATGGCAAAAAAGACGATAGCTCTTTAGAGAAGCGCCCATTATAATATTTATAGAAAAGAGATTGAGAAGCAACAATAAGATGATGTGATAATGAATAAAGGTTAGCTGCAAGAGCAGGTCAAACTTTGTGTAAAACTCTTTTTTGCACCTTGTCCAAGAGAGAAAAGCCATCATTTGAAGATCCACTCCAATTATGGCAACAGTATTCCATACAACGGATTTGAGATAAAGAATAGAATCCGGAGTAAGAAAGCGATGAGCACAATAAAGAGATACAAATTCAGCAGATGCTAATTTTGCAAAAGATTTGATATATGGTTTCCAAGAATAATTGAAAGTATAAGTTAATCCTCAAAAACGACGGGTAAATGACTCATCGAGTACATTACCGTTCATAAATATAGGATGATTTAGGTTGTTGCAATAACGATTAACTAAAAAAAAGTGAGTTTTATCTCAGCTAAAGTTCACCAACAATTGAGAGCCCGATGCAGAAGCAGAAGTAAGATCCTTTTCAAGCTCAAACGACCCCTCCAAGCAATCAAAGAGTGTTGACTTCAAGGTTCTTCTTAGTAATTAGTTTTTTACATAAACAAAGTAAACATTTTTTGTAGCATTGTTGTAGAAAGGAGCTACTTTTGGGATGGATCAAGTTGATTTTGGTTTTTCTTTGAAATTTTTTTTAGTTTTCCATAAATTTTTGGAAAGCATGGTTGTATTTGAAAGTTTTTTTTTTTTTAAATGGTTGCTTAAGATTCGCATAAATTTTTTTTCTAGTTTTTTTAATTTTACCTAACTAGTTCTTTTTGTATATAATTATTTGAATAAAAAGTTATATATATATATATATATATATATATATATATATATATATATATATATATATATATATATATATATATATATATATATATATATATATATATATATATATATATATTAATCTTGCTTTAACACATTTAATAAATAATATACCACTTAATGTGGTATATTATTTATTAAATGTGTTAAAAATAAGATGTGCTCATTATATTGATTTTATGTATGCAAGAAAGAAACAACAACAAAAGAAATGCAGCTATATCTACTTGTAGCAGCGAACAACGCCATCTTGGATGTGAGAATTTCTGGGAGATCTTTAATGTAAACTAAAAGAAGTATAGGGCCAAAAATAGAAACTTGAGATACCCCTGAAATTACACTAATTAAAGAAAAGTACTGTCTATTGTAGGGGTGGATCCAGCATTGGTCTTTGAGATAACTATCTTCCCGACATGGAGCAAATTCCAAACATTTATACAGAGTGGTGCAGAGTAAACGCATGTTTTTTGAACCGCTAGTACGCGGCGACGGGAGGGGTATTGACCTTGAACGAATGTTGGCAGACGGCCCAAACAATGCCGTTTTAGTCGCTATGAAACATTGGAGTATACAACATTGTGTGTTCGTTTTTGAACAGTTTTTTAGAAACAATGATTCTGTAGTCACAGTGCAACGTCTTTTCCGTCAATACTTTAGAGTTGGACGTCGAGGTACAGTGCCTGATAGAAACACCGTACTCCAATGGGTTGCAGCGTTTAGAAGTTCTGGTTCTGTGATGAAAAAGAAACCACCTGGTCTTCCCCATTCAGTTCGTTCCCTGGAAAATGTAGACCGAGTCAGAACGGTAGTTGTTACTAGTCCCAGACGATCAACTAGACACCATGCTGTAGCGCTGGGTATGTCACGTCATTCGCTTCACCGCATCTTACATGATGACCTCAAGTTCCATCCGTACAAAACAGTGATCATGCAGCAGCTTAATGAAGGATATTTTGTACAGCGCAGAGAGTTTTGTCGCATAATGGATGAAATATTTACGGAAGATCCCGATGCTACAGTCTTCATGAGTGATGAAGCATATTTTCATCTTGACGGTTGCATCAATGTTCAAAACTGTCGGTATTGGGCTTCGGAGAACCCACAAAAATTACACCAAAAACCTCTTCCCAGTTTAAAGGTAACCGTGTGGTGCTGCATTTCAAAGCCGGGGGACCCTATTTTTTTTGTTGGACCCTATATTTTTGAAGAGGAAGGAATTGCAGTTACTGTTACATCAGCTCGCTACGTCGAAATGTTAAGCAACTTCCTTCATCACACGGCGAGAGAACCCATGGAAGTGGTTCGACAAATGCTTCCAGGATATGCGATTTCGAGATTTGGTGATGTTCACCGGCCCGCTCGCTCACCCGACTAGTCGATATGTGACTTCTTTTTGTGGGGATATTTGTAATCAAAAGTGTACATGAACAAGCCTCGCACACTCGATGACCTTAAGAATTCCATTCGTCAGAAAATTGAAGTAGTGTTGAATGAAATGTTGGAAAGAGCCGTCCGTAATTTTTAGAGGAGGATCCAAATTTGTATCCAGCAAGAAGGTCATCATCTCAAAGAAATTACTTTCCAAACCTAAATATGGTATGTAATTCCAAAAACTGCATTAAAAAACCTATAATTTAATACTTATTTTTATTATTTTCAACCCATTGTGTCCCAGTAATTCAATATTGAAAAACACTCGTTTCCTCTGCGCCACCCTGTATGTTTATACTTATGTCAAATAAGAATGCAAAGCATCCTTATTTTACATAAGTATAAACATATAAATGTTAGTTTCATAAATTTTAAGTTTCGTATCTCTCAGCATTCAAAAATTATGACAATATATAATTTTTACCCTCGCAAACTGAGGGGGTTCAAACTTTATGTGGTCATAATTTTTGAACGCTAAAATATTTGACTATGAAATTTAAAAAATTATCAATGAATTTAAGTCTATATAAGAATAGTACAAAAAACACTAATTGACTTGTTACTCTCACGTTTGGGACAGGTTGCAAAGATTTTGGGGTCTTTTTGTTTCCAAGCTCCAATAAAGCATTCTTACTTGACATAAGTATAAACATATAAATGTTTGGAATTTTCTTCATGTTTGGAAGTCAGCTATCTCAAAGACCCAAAAAATGCTGGATCCGCCCCATAGAGGACAACTTTTATATTACAATTGGTAAGAAAGGATTTATTAATCTTAATAAAGACCAGCATGAAAAACTTTATCAAAGACTTTAGAAATGCCGAAAGCGATAGCCCTAATCTTTTAAGTTTTTCAATTAAAATCTATCAATTATTATCGTTAAAAAAACAGCAATAGAACGAAAAGATCAAAATCTGGAATGCTGATCAAAAAGTAAGTTATTAGTTTCAAGATAAGAGCTTAAGTATTTGTTGATTAAATACTCTAAAACCATGCTTATGATAAGAAGTAGACTAAAGGGGTGGTAGTAAGACTAGTCAGAACGATTTCCAGAGTTTAAAAAAAAGGAAAAACAGATGAGAAAGATAGAAATTGAGGGCCTTAAGTACTGCAAAGTTACTGACAATAGAATCAACCAATTCATTGTGATGAACATTAAAGTCAACAACAGCAATAATAATGGCTGAAGGATAAAGAGAAAGTGCATTGCCAATTTTATCAGAAACAACATTGAAAAGAGAGTAGTATTGAGGGAGAGCGATATAGAATAAAGAGAAACGTAATATAGTAGGTAGTGCAAAACGAAAACGAAAGCATATAAAAAAATAACCACCATCACTAAGATCACGAAATAAGACAGCCAATTTCAAATTAATCTAACTAAGAGCAAGTAGGTTTGGCAAACTTTGCAAGAGGTAAGACTAAACAAAAGAAAAGTTACTTTAAAGGCCTAGAATATTCGTGAATGATAGGTTTTGAGAACTTGCTAGTGACGATGGTAATGACTTGCTAATGACGATGATCAGTTCTTTATAATTTTTGATACTTTAGTTATTTTTTAAGTTGGTTGAAGAACTCAAAGCACAGATAATTCTCAGTACACTATTTAAGCCGTATTATCCCCTCGACAATACACACCAAATGTACAAATAGGGACACCATACATGTGCACCATGGCACTGTTAGCACTCTGTTATTTTACAGCTCTAGATGGAATCAACCACTTTGAGAGCTACCACAGATTTCGGGAAACTTAATTACCAGCCAGTCTCAGAACCATAAAACAGAGTTTTACGGTACAAAACCCATGCAGTGAGTCAAAAAGATCCAGCATATATATATATATATATATATATATATATATATATATATATATATATATATATATATATATATATATATATATATATATATATATATATATATATAAATATATATATATATATATATATTTAAATCATATTGTTTTGCTTTCACAACGTTGGGTTGTATAAATTTTATTAATATAAGTTGAATAAAGGTTGTGTTATATAGTTTGGATCTATGTTAGATTTAGAAAAAAATAAAAACAATCAATTTTTGCGCTTTTGCAACATCAGACCTATGTGGCTGTGCAGCTGTTTTTAGTTGGGTCAGTATTTATTTTTTTGTTGATATCATTGCTAAACACATGACATTATTTCAACGTTAGATTTTCATCAGAAAAAACAGCTGGCTTTAGTGATGGTTTTACAGACGTTGGACCAATGTATACGTGCTAGCTGGATTGATGGCTTTATTGATAAAAAAAGTGACTTCATTTCGAATATTGCAAGCAAAAGATCATACAACTCCGGATTCTCCGACTATAATTGCTAAATAAAACATATTTATAACGATAAAATTGTAATAAAGGTACTCATTTAAACAATTATCTAAAAATTGTGTGTTATGCTACTTTCCGCAGTTGTTATATTTTGATTTCATTAAAACTGTAAATAACTCAAGTAAAAAATGCGCAACCATACTTATTTTTTATAGAAGTTTTTTAAAAGAAAACTTTAAAGTAAAACCGTTCTAGCACTGCTCAAGGCTATTTTTTTTAGTTTTAGATTCTGTGATTAAGCAAAATTTTTTTATCAGATTTGAGATTTGCTTAGTTTTGTAAAACCTCTTTTTAACGGTATATGTTTAAATATTTGTTCAATTTTTTATATTTTCGTTAGAGGGGTCGTCCATAAAAAACAATAAAAATGCTTAAAAACCATTGATTTTTTTTTCTGACTAAATTATACATTTATATAATAGTAGATCTCATCAAATTATATTATATAATATTCAATGTCTCATTAAATAATCAACAAAGCAAATAGTATTATATATCTTAAATATAATCTTCCCATCGGTTGTTGAAGTGATCATCGATTGAAACAATAGGTAGTAAATGCTTTCCGCGCTCTAAAAGGATATCGTATTCTTGAGGTACAATCAAATTCGTTACGTCAACTTCATTTTCATTTAACCATTCAGCAGTTTCCGAACTCTTCTGCAAGGCGATGACTGCCAAAAATTCTGTCTGACACTTGGCAGCGATACGAACAGGTTGGACCCTTTTGATTAGAGGGAGTGTTATACCAAAAGAATGGATAGAAGCATGCTTTTTCAACATAGCTTGAGAGGCAAAGTAGATATTGCACTTTTTACAGATTCTATCAGCTAGGCTAGACTGAATTGATGGACAAAACGCATCATACGGCAAAATTGGAAATCCTTTGACAGTACGAGGAAGAATACTTTCAATGTTTGATGCAATGAGCATAAAGACGGATGATGGAAACAATTCTTTTGCTCCTTCTGAGACATCTACTGCTTTGAGCCCGTCTCTTGTTTGGTTGACAGGGACAGGTGGCGGAAGAAATCTCGCTCTAATTAGAGTAAAGTAAGAGCGTCTAATAGTCCGACAACAAAAACGATTTTCACATTTCACAATTTGATTAAAATATTGACTTGTCCAAAGATGATTGGCAATCCAACGTTGATCTTGTAATAAAAGACTCCTTGATTCTAGCTCTGATTTGTCTGCATCAATGTACTCTGCAATGGTTGGATAACCGTCAATTTGTAGATCAGACCAAATATCAGCCAAAGCCTGTCCAGCAAAACCAAAGTTCTGTTTTTCTAAATTTTTGTCTACTGTCCTGCCTGATTTGAAAAGATATATCGGTTATTATAGGTTAAAAATTATAATAATAATTTTTACAAATTAAGTTTTTCAATGTAGTTACCTTGAGAATCAAGATGAGTTCCGTATTGTTCGTGCGGAAGAATCACTCTAGATAATTCTTTACTTAGAGGTGCCATTCGTCGCTCAGCTCTGTTAAATGCACTGCGGCCTGGAGGGTTCGTCATGATGAAAAGAGCGTCAAGGTTATTTTTCAAGAAATGGTGAATCCCGATTTCAATTATTTTCTGGTATCTGGGATTTTCGTCGGGTCCTCCATCGACGCTAAACACAACTGTAAGCTTAACCATATTAGTTTGAGGATCTCTGGTAATAGAGTCGAATTCTTTGATATCCAATTCTTTCAAATTCTTTGATATCCTCGACCGCGAAGGTGGTCGAGGATGCGTGTTTTTTTGATCAAACAGCAATGTAGGTAGGTCCCGAATAAGTAACAGCATCTGTTTTTCCAAGACAATCTTTTTTGATCGTAATTGCAGCTTATACAGATGGTATAAGCTTGAGTTTAGCAGCCACGACCCAGTCGTGGTCCGGGAGAGTTACCCGGTACTCCAAATGCATTAACAACGGCACCTGTTTTTTGGCTGTTGTGATTCTAATTGGCACTCTAGCTTTGTTGTCTTGGCTAATAAAACATACTTCATTTGGCCCTAAAATAGAATAAACTTCATCCACATATTTTATAATTGAACTGCAAAAGAGTCCGTCAACATGTTTTAAATGAGATTCATTCTGAGGACTGATCAATCTAACAGGGACTGTTTTGATGTGCCTTTTGCCTTCTAATGTTCCGTAACTTCTCGGAAGTAGACAAGTATAGAGGGCGCTCTTGCTGATTATAAATCCAATTTTGTTCATCTCAGATGTCAATTCGTCGAGAGTTTAAATGCTCTAAATAATAAAGAAATATGTTTGGATATAATTAACTTTTTTACAGAAAACGGGATTTATTTCGTAAATTATATTCAAATCAAATCTTGAAATTAGTTGTTAACATTTCAAGGATATTTACAATAGTGCAAGCACTAATTAAGAGTAAAATTCTAACAAATACAATATTAACAAACATAGCTAAGCTATCATTACCCAAAGAACCGTCTGACCGACGTCTTTTATCAGCAGACGAACCATGGAGAGCAATATCCATAATCGCCTTCAAAAAAAGAGGTTGATCTACTTCTAATGACGGTCGATCAGGTTTCTTTCTGATTTTTAGTTTTTCTTTGACTTCTGGATGCTCCAAGCAGATTTCCTCCATTCTAGCTTTTTTAAGTTCTCTAGTTTTCTTTTGTGGAGCTTGATCATACTTTTTTTTAATACCAGTTCTTTACATAGATGAGCTAGTTTCTTCTTTTTCTTTTTCAAATCATCCTCTTCAGCTTCAGCAATGAATCCACTTCTCTTCCTAGTCTTCAGTCCATCAACTTCACAGTTTAAAGCTGCAATCTCAGAATTGAGTCGATCTTGAGCCACTGTTCTTGCATTTTTTTTGATCATCAATAACAGATCGCTCATTGGTGGGCTCAACAAACTGTGAGGAATTCTTGTCAAATTCAAGTGGAGTATAAGTGGGGGCAGACTGTTTTGGAGTGTTGGCCCAAAATGATAATTGCTTGCTCTTGAACTTCATTGCCTTTTTATTAAATAAATTGATTAAATATATTACTCTTGATTCAAGATCCTTATGCACCAGTTTCTCTTCTTTTAATGAATTCCATATACTATGGACTTCTTTTTGAATATTAGCCTTATTTTTATCGAGATGAGCATTTCCATACGAGACCATCAATAAGTTAAGTAATGCGGTTTTATCCATATTTTAATATTGATTTATTAGTATTGCTTACATCACAATCAGAGTAATGATTTTGCTCATGTTAGCGCAAGCTTTTTAAAAGAGTTTCTTCAACCTGCTAGGGAGAAGTTAGCGTTTAGAATTTTCAATAGAAATTATGTGGTTGCATTGCATCACGTTTTACAATCAACTAGAAAGCAATTAGAGTTTCGTATTTGAAATAACGACAATTTAATTTCCAAAAATGACAAATTTATGAGTTTACTTTTATGAGTTTATTAAGAACCACATTTTATAATCCGCTAGGGAGCGAATAACGATTGTGAATTTTATATACAAAGAGTTAATAATTCTAACATAATTTGATTCGCAGTTAAATGGTAATATATTAATAAAACGATAGTAATTTTTATTTTACGTTAGTATTTGTTATTTATTTAATGTCTCTGGGAAACTTATTATATTAATTTATAATATTATTTTATTAATAATTTAATAAAATATAATATGAAATTCCTCGCATTTAATATTAATTTCCCCACAAACAAAACATCATTTCTCTACTATTTAGTAGGTGTAAATACCGTTAAAATCTGCTCATTAAAACTAAAAAAATAATTTGAGTTGACATTTTTTTGGCTTAAACACCCCCCTCCCCATTGTCAATTAGTGTGAAACTTTCTAGCACTCCCTCCCCCTATATTTACTGTCATCATTTATGGACGACCCCTGAGGAAACCAAGTTGATTGTACTCATATGTAGGGAAGATGGTGGCGCATCGATCGCTGATGCAGTAAAACATATTAGCATTTACTAAATCATTTTAGCTTTATTATGACAGAGGTTACCATTTAATTAACCATAATCTGCGTTTAATAGTTTATTCTTCGTTTTTATTTGTTGTACTGCCCCATATTTTTTATTTGTAACATTATTTCATAAGATGCATTATGAAAATAGAAAATACTTTTTTCGACAGATAAAGCGAATGTCGAAAATAGTAAAGAAAATCAAATAAATGTTTTATTAGATTTCCATATGTGTTTGCAAGCATTTTATAGTAAAGTTGTATATGTGTTAAGGGAAAAATAATACTAATTGGTTGCAAGGTTTTAGAAAAAGACGACCAAAGTTAACTCTGCGAGCACCTAAAGTAACTGGCTTTGCTCGATCAAAATTTTACGATTACATTCTCCCGGGTGCGTAGGACTTGTAAACCCTTTTCTAAGATAAATTCAGGCATCTTTATGGAATGGATTAAACATTTTGCAAGATATTCAAACTGTTCTTATAAATCTACAGTCATCATACTTCTGGACAGCCATAAATTTCATATTTCAATTGAAACTTTGCTTTATACAATTTAACATGAAATTACAATCCGATGTTTTCTTTCCATAAATTGCAGCCATTAGATAGAACTGTTTTTTGATCGTTGAAAAGGTTCTACAATGCTGCATGTGACAATTGAGTGGTCTCAAACGCAAGACCTCTGGCCATTTAGATTATTGTTTCAATACTTCGCAAAGTATTTACAAAAGCTTTCTCACCATCGAATTAATATTCTGGATTTCAAATAGCTAGCGCTGAGCTTATAAGAGATTTTAAAAGAATATTTTATATTGAAGCAGCCGTGGCGCAGTCGTAGCGCACTTGCCTCCGAAAAAAAAGGATCCGTGGTTTAAACCCCACCTCTGGGAAAGTTTTGCGACTTCGGTTAGGAAGGATTTACTTCTTATAAATGATTTTCCGCGGTGCTCCTTGATAAAGTTCAGAGCCATAACCACCGGGGGGTTTATGGCTAATTTAATTAAAAATTTATTTGGAAAAAGCATGTATCATATCTGGAAGCATATCTGGAAGCATATCTGGAAGCATATCTGAAAGCATATATCATATTTGGAAAAAGCATATATCATTAAATATTTATTAAAAATATTTTACATTTATTATATGTAAAATATTTTTAATAAATATTTAATCCCATTCCTCCTTTATTTGTGATATTATGGATTAAACGATATCTTACTTTATTTTTTATATACTTTTTGTAAACATTCATTCAATTTTTCTTTTACACTATATATTCTTGAAACAACTTTGTAAAAGTTATAAAATGTAACACGGTGCTCGGCGATAAGACAAATCAATGCCTTCTTCCCGCTCCGGCCATTAACTTAATTGTAAATTTATGGAAACTGTTATATTTATTAAACGGCAAAATATAATGTTAAATAAATAATACAAAAACAATTGAGCGTAAAACTGTGCTCAATATTACAATAATAGAGCAATAATACTTAAACATTATTAATAGTATTTGAAGTTTCGTGCCAACGCAGTAATCATCAACTATTGAATTCATAAAAAAACCTATAGAAAAAACCGTTTAAAAACCCTATTACAAATTAAAAATTACGGTAGAATGACTTCTGACGTAATAAAAGAAGTAACTATTTAGTCTCCGGTATCAAAAGAGGACAGTAGAAATTTGTTGGAATGTTGACTCTTAAATGATATTTCGTTTTTTTTATTAGGCAAGTTTTTTTTTTTTGTGATATAAAATTATAAATTTCTGTGGAAGGCAGAGGTTACAAATTTTTGATGTTGTTTTAACTGGTTTGCGGCGTTTTATAGTTTTCCACGTTATTGTGTGTTTTATGTTTTTTTCTTTTAAACTCCATATTTCTTTAGATAGCTCGGTATCATTTCAAGTGTTGACACAGGAGCTTTATTTTGAAATCTTGATGTTAGGAAACTAGCATATCAATTAGCAGATGCTAATAAATTGGCTTTGCCAAAATCATGGATGGACAATCATTGTGCTGGGAGAGATTGGTTTACGTCTTTCCTCCAAAAAAATCCAACATTGTCTTTAAGAGCTCCAGGGGCCACAAGCATTGCACGTGCCATAAGTTTTAACAAACTCAATGTTGAAATGTTTTTCAATAATCTTCAGATGTGTCATCAACGTCACCAATTCACACCAGCAGATATTTGAAACATGGACGAAACAGGGATAACTACAGTTCAAAAGCATGAAACAGTCTCAAGAAAGGGTTAAAATGCAAATTGGGGTAATACACTTAGCAGGAAGAGGTGCTTTGTTACCTTAGCATATGCTGCCTCAGATTTTGCACTTATCATTGAAAGCACTAGACTATGTGACAGAAAGGAATTATCATGTTAAGTTTTCCATCCCATTGCACACACAAGTTGCAGCTACTAGAATTGTTGATGGCTATATTTACAGCCAATCTATGAAATATTTAAATCTTCAATAATTACAGGATCCGTACCGAATAAATTAAAAATAGCTAAGGTAATACCAATATTAAAAACCGGTGATGCATTTACACTAAATAACTACATACCTATCTCAGTGCTACCTGTATTTTCAAAACTTTTGGAGAGAGTAATATACAATAAACTGTATAAATATCTAATAAATAACAAAATCCTAAATGAAAAACAGTTTGGCTTCCAAAAGCAACATTCAACCGAACACGCAATTCTTGATCTTATAAATAATATAAGTGACTTCTTTGAAAACAAAAAATGTTGATTTATCTAAGGCATTTGACACGGTAGATCACGCTATCTTAATTAGGAAAATGGAAAAATATGGGATAAAAGGTGTTGTACTAAACTGGTTCAAAATTTTTTTACTAGACAGAAAACAATGCGTTATTGCTCATGGAAAAAAATTTTCAAAATTACTCAAAATAAAATGGGGTGTCCCCCAAGGTTCCACTCTTGCAGCCTCAAGTAAATTAGATTTCATAATGTTCGCGGACGACACCAATTTATTTTATGCATCCTCATCAATTACAGAACTTTATGAAACTACAAATGCTGAACTTGAAAAAAAAAACATTTGGTTAAAATCTAACAAATTATCGCTAAACACAGAAAAAACCAAATACATTCTTTTTCTTTCTAACCTTAAAAAAATACCACCCGATTTACCTTCGCTAAATATAGAGACTAAAGAAATAGAGAGAACCCAAGCAACTAAATTTCTAGGGATACTTATTGATGAGAACATCTCATGGAAATCACATATAGATATATTAAATACAAAAATATCAAAAAACATAGGTATCCTTTACAAAGCTAGTTCTATACTGTCTCCTGATAATTTAAAGTTCCTATAGTTCTCGTTCATACAAAGCTACTACATATATGCTAATGTTGCATGGGCGAGTACTCATAAATCCAAGCTAACCACACTATATTGAAAACAAAAGCATGCTGCAAGAATAGTTTTTAATAAAGATAGACTCTCGCATGCTGAGCCACTCTTAAAAAAATTAAAAGCATTAAATGTATATCAAATCAATATATTCCAAAATTTGTTAATTATGCTCAAATATAAACTTGGACTAGTTCCTTCTTACTTTTCAAAGAATTTTTTCCAAAGTAGCAAAAATAGATACCATACCAGAGGAACGGGAAACTTCAACGTACCTTTTAAAAAAACAAATCTCTCGCACTTTTCCATTTCGTACCGTGGTCCTTATCTATATAACAAACTAATATCAAAAAATACTCAACTGGAAAATCGAACAACTTAAATACTCTGAAAACGTTATTAAAAGATCTCATTTTAAACACTAACAACTTTATGAATTTTTATTAACCCAAAAACAATTAAGACTATGTATAAAACTAACTTTGTTCCGAAACTAATGTAAACTCTAATAACTCAAAAAACTCTAAATAACTCAAAAACAACAGCAATAACAAAAACACAAAAGCAAATAATAGGCAAATCGTGTACCTACTTATATTAATGTGTATCGAAATAAAATTAAAAAATTAAAAACTACTTTTTGTATGCTTTCTTTGTTTTTTGCATTTTGGATTTTTATTCTCATTCTGCCGAAAACCGATAACATTTTTTTGTTTTTAAAAAAAATATATATAAACTTATTTTAAATAAAAGCATCCATAAATATTAGTAACGCATAGCGGTTTCTTGATGACAAGACCGTCGGTCTTCTGCAAGTTTTCCGCGTTCTTTGAAGTAATTTCTGATACTTTACAGTTTTACATTATATATTTTTTTGTATAACGTAACTTTGTAATTATTATTATTTTATTTTTTTTAAATTTTACTTACTCTGTAAGGATTCTATTATATTTTACGAATTTGTAAGGATTAAAGAACAAAAAAATTGAATAAAAAAAAATATATATATATATATATATCTATATATATATATATAAATATTTATATATATATATATATATATATATATATATATATATATATATATATACATTATATATATTTATATATATATATATATATAAATATATATATATATATAAATATATACATATATATATATATATATATATATATATATATATATATATATATATATATATACATATATATATAAATATATACATATATATATAAATATATATATATATATATATATATATATATATATATATATATATATATATATATATATATATATATGTATATATATATATATGTATATATATATATATGTATATATATATATATATATATATCTATATATATAAAAATAAAAAATAATAGTTTTTTATTTTATTAGTTATTATAATTAAAATAAAAATAAAAAAGAAGACTGAATAAAAATATCACATTATCAAGATAACATAATAATATGGATTTAGAAAGTATTGAGAAATTTGTTGCAGATTTACTTGAAAAACAAAGCAATGCAAACTTAGATGAAACCAAAAAACTTTTGAAAAAAGAAGAGAAAAGCTTTGCGTCTTTAACAGCTGCGAACTTGAAAATGTTCGCTGAGAGACTTGACAAGTACGAAAAAGAAAATATAAAGAACCTAATAAAAATAAATAAATTCGAAAATGATTTGGAACAAACAAATAAAAAAGTCGTCTCCTTAGAAAATGATTTGCTTGAAATGAAAAAATTTATTCAAACCAATGACGATATTGCTTCAGAAAAATTTGAACTTGTGAAACCAAAAACAAAAGAGATAAGTTCAAAGCTAAAGTAAGCTTAGAAGAAATAGAAGATAGATCCAGAAGAAACAATCCAAGAGTCGATGGTTTAAAGGAAAGCAAAAATGAAAGTTAGAGTGATAGTGAGGCTAAAGTGTTAAAATTATTTGAAGAAACTCTTGGGTTAAAAGATATAAAAATAGAAAGGGCACATAGAACTGGTTTTAGAGACAATAAAAAAAGTCAGATCCATAGTTTTTGAAATTGCTCAATTATAAAGACAAGGAAAACATTCTAAAAAACTCTCGGAAATTGAAAGGGGAAAATATTTATATGAGGATTATTGCGCGGAGACGATGCCAATTAGAAAAGAATTACGGGCGGGCATGAGAAAAGCACGAGAAGCTGGAATGTTTGCGTATATTTCATACGACAAGTTGGTGGTTCGCGAATGGTCTCGAAAAGCAACGTAAATATTTTATATTTCTTTTAACGATACTTTATTTTTTTTTTTTTTAGTTTTTCAAATTTTAATTTAACTTTTAGAAATGGAGAATAATCTCTCTTCTAATATTAATGCTAAAAATATTGTTTTTAGCGATAATAACTCTGATAATCATACTGAAACCTTATTAGAAAGTGAGTACTATTCAATACCTGAATCTACTCAATATCTTTGTGAGAATAAGAATAAATTTTCAATATTGCATATTAATATTCGAAGTATGAATAAAAACTTCGAGAACTTTAAGTGTTTATTGGGAGAACTTAATCATGATTTTAAAATAATTTGTTTCACAGAAACTTGGCTTAAAAGCAATGAAACAAATTCTAATTTTGAGTTAAGAAACTATACATCAGTTCATCAAATGCGCGATATTTGCGTTGGTAGTGGTATAAGCATATACGTTCACAATTCTATTGATTTTATTCAGCGTAAAGATCTTAATGTAAACAATACAGATTGTGCGGCATAATGCGTTGAGATAATAAATAAATTAGCTAATAATTTTTTAATCAATGTTTATCGAACACCAGCTAGTAGTTTAAAAACATTCAAAACTTATCTGCGCACATTCCTAAACACAAAAAATATATTGCAAAAGCATGTTTACGTAGTTGGGGATATCAACATTGACTTACTCAACCATGCCTTAAATAGTGAAGCAAAAACTTTTATTGATATTCTTCTCGAATACAACCTTATCCCAACTATAAACAAAGCAAAAAGAGTAACTAAAAAATCATCGACATTATTAGATAATGTTATAACTAACAATTTTCATAATAGCCGTTTTAAAACTGGTATAATCAAGACTGATTTAACCGATCATTTTGCTATATTCCTTATTACTGAGAGCCTTACTTTAAATAATGCTACCCACAAATCAACAGTATTCATGAGACAAATCAATGAAAGTTCCATATGCCAATTTAAAAATTTATTAAATAATTACGTCGATTGGAATCTTGTACTGCAATCACACGATGTAAATAATGCTTATGATTTATTTTTAAACCAATTTTCTAAAATGTATGATAAGGCATTTCCTTTAAAAGTGAAAGTAATAAACTCAAAGTCGGTTGTATCCGACTTTGAGTTTATTTGTAAAAAATGTTTGCAAGACTCACAACCACGAGATGATTATAAAGACCTTCTTGAATTATGTCTAATGTATTTAGGAGAGCAACCTCCTAGTGGAATAAGATTTAAAGCACCTAGAGCCTTCCATCATGCTCGGTGGATGACAAAACTTATTTATTCAATTAAAATATGGTTATTTAGAGATCAGTTTAAAATGGTGCAACATGAATTAAACGCAGTAAGAGATATTAGCATGTTTGCTGCGTTAATATATGTTCGACAGTGGTTTACTGCACCACTCAGTGCCTCGGCCCCATTTAATGATTTAGATTTTCTAAAAAATATTGAGGAATATCCTGAAATGAATAAAAATATAGCGACCGCTGCAACCAAGGCAATGAAGCGGCATCTATGGTATTTAAGTGAATAGCTTATATCTTTGGCCTTTTTTAATGATGATGTAGAGATTGAAGTTAAAAGAAAAATGATAACTGCCCTTCAGCGTCAATGCGTAGACAATAATAGGCCATCAAAGAAATTAGCAGATATTACAAATGAAATGAGTAAATCCCTTAAGGACTTTGTAACGTGTAAATCACTTTCATTTTTTAATTTTTTAAATATTGACATATAACGAAGTTGTAATGATTAAAAAACAAAAAAATAAAAGAAAGGGCATTCTTATTTTCAGGAATTATTTCCTTTAAATTTGTATTATTCATCTCATAAGGCTTAGATCTGCACTTATTACAAGACTGAGATGATTTTTTTTCAGCTAACGAGTTAGTTACTTTTTCTTCAAACATTGTCATATCAATTATAAAAGTAACCTTAATAGTAATAACTTTACCAGAAGTATTTAGATCTAGCAAAAAGGTTTTAATGTTTGAAATTGATGATCAGATTCTTCCTTTTTACTTTTGTAAAGTCTCTTTTTCATACTGCAAGTGAATACCTTTACAAAAGTGACAGCTAGAACCTTTTGAATTTATAAAAAAAACAATATTTTTAAATTTAAGCTAAAGAGGTTTAATTGCTGTGCTTAACCGAGTATTTTCTTGCTTTATATCTTCTGTATAGTTTTTGGCATTAAATTTTTGTTTAAATACATTGAGATGAAGCTCCATCTAATCGTACTTTTACATACAAAGTTCCATTTATCTTAATCTCAAAACACTCACTTAAATCAAACATACTTATAATACTTATAGAAGTATGATTCAGCATGCTTTGTAAAGAGTATTTTGCTGAGGCATCAGTAAATTGAACACCTTCAAGATAACATTCCAGCTTTTCTTCTCGAATCCTTTTAAAGCTCGGATTTATTTTCGCATTGTGTGACAGGACTGAGTTTCTCAACAAATTGCACTAAACCACATAAACCTATTTGAGTGGTTTAGTGCAATTTGTTCTCTAATTCAGTGTTGTGGGATTCAAAAAAAACAATTCTTCTTCTCATTAGAGCTACATCAACACATATAGGAGTTCTTTCTAAAATATAAGAAAAGTATTTTTCATCTGCAACTTTAACACTCTTTGAGACAGCAAGGGACAGAGCTATATAGTGTTCATTAGAGTTCACAAATCGTTCATTATTTAGGGTAGTTTAGGGTAATAAGAGCACCTTGCGAAAATTGAAATACTTTCAAAAATAATTATGCTGGATACAAAATTTTTGCGAATAAATTTTAGGGATCTCTATTCATGGTCCACTTAGATATTTGGGCACCCGAAATTTTTTTCTCAAAAATACAGAGGTTTTAAAAGGAGAAAAAGTGCTCATATTACTAAGACCACTTGATAATATGAGCACTTTAAATTAGCTCCAAAAAAAATAACATTAATCAATAAAAAAGGTGCCAATCTGACAATTAGAACTAATTTTTGGAATATAATGATTCGTTATTAACAAAACTTATCATTAAAAGATCAAATTTTAGGCCACTTTTTGTTGAAAAAATACAACTGTTTTCCGCAAAAAAATTAGTTCCTTATTTTTTCAATTTTATTTACTCAAACCTTTGAACAATAAAAACTAAGTTTTTTAATTTTAAATTACAGAAAAATATTGAGTATTGTTAAAATATTAAAATTTATTACTATTTTTTGTTTTTATCTAAAAAGCAATTAGAATCACTGCTATTTTAGGACTTTAAACTAGGTAATTTCAAAGAAAAACACTGGTTAATTTGAGCATGCTCATATTACACAAAAATAGCATCTTTAAATAAAATCAAAACTAAATGTTTCTATGCATTCTTTTTCAAATAAGAATGGATCGGATTTTTAGAGATTTATTCATTCGCCAGATTTATTCATTCGCTAATTACTACATATAAATTTACGCTAACTGTACTGATTCCTGTTATCACCACATAAAGTCGATTCTTAAAAATATGAAAAAACTTTAACTTCACTACATATATCTAAGAAATCTTTAAGTATGCTCATATTACCCTAATCTACCCTGCTTCAAACTCGCGTATTTTCAAAAATAGATCCAATTTTCTTATTTCTAAAACACTTTACAACTAAATGTCATTAGGTTAAGATATGAAACGACAATTAAATTTACTAGAGAATATGAAAATAACTGATTGAGTATTTTTACAGACACCTCCGAAAACCATTTTAAATTGAATAAACCATAAAATTATGCTTTATTCAAGTTAAAATATCTCCTTAAGGAGCAAGAAAGTGCAGCAACGGTTTCAGACTTATCTTGAACAGGTCTAGTTTACAGGGTAAGCGGCCCGTTTCTTCGAAAAGGGACCCCATATAGAGATCCCCCCTCCAAAAAAAAAAAAAAAAAAATCATTTGGCATGAAGTGTTAAATGTGAATTCATTTCATTCAAAGCTAGGAGAATTGCACTTTTTAAATGAATATTTTGTTTACGCATTAAATGAAACTGATTTTTATATTTGCGTTGCTATTTATAACAGAAAAAGTTAATTTAGAGAGCCTCATTTTATATTTTGCCACAGGGCCCCTGATATTTATGAGACGGCCCTTATATCTATGAAACAACCCTGATTTCTATTAGAAGGCCCTAATTTTGAATATAAATTATTAGTTTTTTAAACCAAAATTGACCACGGAATAACGTGGAACTTTTAATTGTCTAGTACTCATAGTAGGCAACAAATTCTTTCCTATTAGCAAGTATGGGGTAACTTGATGTAGCACTCGTAACACTAAACCTTTTGAATTCCATTGTGTCATAAACAATCCTAAAAATCACCTCTTTTCTTCTTCAATCTTTCAATTTTCATCTTCTACAGTCAATTAATTTTAAGGTGTTTATGTAAATACTAGAAGTAATAATAATACTAGAAGATTCAATATCGATACAAATTGATTATTTTTTGACGCTTAAGAGTGACTTTAAAAACGGTATATTATCTGGGTTTCTGAAATGTGGTTTGGACCAATTGATGCATTGGGTTATGATTATTATTTTGTTTGACTTTCAAGTACAAATTTGTCTTTTTTTTAAAGATGCCCATAGGTTGGATCAAGGTACCCCAAAACTTTTATAAAATTAAAACAGATTCTTTATGAGCGGATTTCAGCTTTAAAGAGGTGCCCAAAGCTTTGAATTGGAGAAATATGCAGAAATGAACTGGAAAAATATGTAAATATGAACTGAAGAAATACCTGGTTCAAAGCAAATAATGTAAACAAAACTCATTATTTCATTAAAGAAATTTACTACTTAATTTATCTGATTTAATGATAAATATAAAACCTACGACCTAATTTACCTGATAAGAAATAAAAAATCTACCACCTAATTTACTTGATGACAAATAAAAAATCTATCACCTAATTTACCTGATGACACATAAAAAATCTACCACCTAATTTACATAATTTGATAATAAATAACAATTAAATTTATCAACAATGCACTAAGAAGTTATTATTGATAAAAATCTATTTTGGCCTCACATAAAGTATATTGAATCAAAAGTATGCAAAACAATTGATGCACCGAGTAAGGCCTCAACTAGTACCGAGTTAGCATTCATCAACTCCCAAAGTCTAAAATTAATATACTTCAACTTAAATCATTGCTACATTAACTACAATATCTCTTGGGCTTAGTACACAACCTTCTAAACTTTAAAAAAAAAATTCAGCATACAAAAACATGCAGAATTATATACATAAAAACGATTTTGATGATTTAAAGTTGTTAATGAGGGACATTAAAATAATGAATGTACATGATATTATAATATTTCAATACGTGTCATATACGCATAATTAATTTAATGATTTTACATCAAAAAAATTTGAAAAAAAAAATTAAAGAAAAATTCAACCAATAACTATTCCTTAAGATTTAATGAACCATTTGATTAAAGACTCCCCCGAAAACTAACAAAATATAAAGAGTTATTATAACATATAGAGGACCATTGATCTGAAAAACTTTTGATAACAATTTTGATATGGTGAAATCAGTAAACTCGTTTAAGTTTCTCCTAAAAGGAATAATTTTAGAATAACTATTTGAGTTAAGTAGCAACTATTTATTTTATATGCATTAGCTTATCTTATTTAAAGTTAATATATGTAACCAAGAAACCGAATATGTAACGGAATCTTTGAATCTATATCAAAAGATATATGTAGCAAAACTATTTACAAATCTCTAAAAATAATTAAACTTTGAAGCGTAGGATCTCTATTAAAAGATTGTGATGATGTTTTTATTTTTATTTATTTTTTTTGTAGTTATTAAAGTTCTCCCACAATTTCCTTATCACAGAGCATCGCGAAAGAACATTTTACAAGATAGACAATAGGGTAGGTGAATAAAAATGAGCGATTGCTCAGTCATTGGTCAGCTTTACGTTAATAAAAACTTTACCAATTTTAATTTACTTTTTATTCACGTAAAGCTTAACAGTTACTAAGTAAATTGCTTAACTTTACGTGACTAAAAATTTAAGCAAAACTCCTTAGTTTTTATTCACGTAAAGCTGATGATTTACTGAGTAAATGCAATTGCTCATTTTTATTTACTCGGCCTAATATATCGTCTAACTTTTTCTCCGTGAATTTTGGGAAGTCAAATTTGATAACCCAAAGTTCACGGGAGAAAAAACTCAGACGATATATTGTCTATTAACTAGGAAGTTCACGCTGCCTACCTTACCAATGTTGCTTATAGGGCTAAAGGTGACATTGAACCTTGAACCTCATGGTTCTGAGCAAGAACTATAACCACAGCGCCAAGACAGCATTAACCCTTTAACAGTCCAGTTTTTTTTAAATTACGGTCGCTATTAGTCCACCTTTTATTTTTTTTGAAGTAATCTTCATATGTCCGATGTTTTTTTATTATTAAATTAACATTTTTTTTTTACTATTTTCAACACTATTAAACACTACAAAATGGTGTTAATCAAAGTTTAGGAATATATAAACATACTATATTAACACAAAATTTTAAAAATATATTCACTGATATCTACTTTTTGTTTGATAATTGGCAAAGCATGGAGCTGCGCAAAGTCCTATATCATTCACATTCAACACATTCATATCTTGAATCATTTCGAATTTTGTGTTTGTAACATACCACACATCTTCTCTGAGCATCTTTTGTGCATTAATCTTTCGTTATTATTTTCATTAATCATTCATCAAATATATCTTTTCATTAAGCATTCATCAAATATATAATTTTCTATCTCTTCGTGAGAAAATATTCGCTTGTATGATAATGATTTTTGCACTGAATGAGCTTCCTTATCGGCCATTATTAAAATCAAAGTGAACACGTTTAAAAGTGAATTATTGAAAAAAAAAAGCTCTGTATTTATGTAGTAATAAGTTTTATGACGATTAGATGTATAATTACTGATGAACAAAAAGGAAATATGAGGAAATACATAAAACTGTAATATAGCGGCATGGACATTTAGAAACCCCATTAAATTTACGTAATAATACGGCATTGACTGTTAAAGGGTTATATACAATTTAATACTATTGCTGCATTAATACTAATACTAATTACTAATAGTAATTAATACTAAAACTAACATCTTTCTTTCCTTGCCGTGACGCAAAATATGTCCAGAGTTCGTTTCGAACCTGAACCTCCTGCTTCTAAAGCAAGCGCTCTTACCACTTACGCTCTTACCAGAGTTCGTTTCGAACCTTCGAATCTCCTGTTTCTAAAGCAAGTGCTCTTACCACTGCGCCATGGCCGCTAAATTTAAGGTTTGATTGTTATGGTTATTATTTTTTATACGACTTGGTTTTTATTAGTGATATGCAGGAATTCCTTTCCGGCCGGAATTTGTGACTTTTAGGTCATTCCGGTTCTGGCCGGAATTTTTATAATTCAGGCCGAAATTTAATAAAGCAATTATTGAACTTAAACGCAACAAGTCATGTGGATATGATGGCATTTCCAGTAATGTAGCTATTTATGTTATGGACAGCATTTTTAAACCATTGTTTTATTTAATATCATCTTCATTTGAAAATAGTATATTCCTGACAAACTTAAATCAGCCAAAATTAATCCCATTCTCAAAAGGTGATTGCAATAATATTTCTATCTACCAACCTATTTCTCTACTTCCAGTTTTTTCAAAAGTATATGAGAGAGTAATTTATAATAGAGTTAATAAGTACTTTACATTAAACAATTTATTAAACAAAAATCAGTTTGGATTTCAAAGCAATTGCTCTACTAAACATGCAACTATTAAACTTGCTAACAAAATATATAAGTCGTTTGATAGTGATGAACTGGTATTAGAAGTTTTTATTGACCTTTCTAAGGCCTTTGATACAGTCAATCACAGTATTTTACTTTCTAAGCTAAAATATTACAGCATAATAGGCTCAACATTCAAGTGGATTCAAAGCTACTTGTCTAACAGAAAGCAATTTGTACTACTAGAAAAGTCAGGAGCCCTTGATATTACGTGTGGAGTTCCTCAGGGTTCAATCCTAGGTCCATTATTGTTTTTATATATATTAACGATATGCATAAAGCTTCCCAAAAATATCTACAATTATGTATGCTAACGATACAAATTTATTTTTTAATCATCCTGATGCAAAGACTTTGTTTGAAAATTTCAACTCAAAAACTCAAAAATTTCAACCTCTGGTTTATAGCAAATAAATTATCCCTAAATTGTAAAAAAACTAGCTTTAATCTATTTCATAAAAAAAAACAATCAATTGATCTTCCGTTAAAGCTACCTAAACTGTTTATTAATAAAAATCAAATTAAACGTGAAAAATACACAAACTTTTTGGGAGTACTTTTTGATGAAAATTTGTCTTGGAGAAACCATATTGGTTTTCTTGAAACAAAGGTGTCCTCTGTAATAGGTATTTTATATAAGTCAAGATCTCTTCTCGATAGTAAATCACGTAATATGCTTTACTTTAGTCTTGTACATAGTCAGCTTTTGTACGCAAATATTGTATGGGCCAGCACCCATAAAACCAAATTGCTAAAATTGCAAAGTCTGCAAAACCATGCATGCAAAGCAATTAGTTATTTAAATAGGTTAGTAAACCCGGCCTCAGTGATGCATGATTGTTCTAGATATTGAGAAACTTAACTCATTACAGATATTAATTTTTATGTATAAGTTTAAAAACAATCTTCTACCAAGCGTTTTTTCAGATAACTTTCTGATATCATTTTCTGAAAAATATAATCTGCGTTCAAATACCAGGAACGACTATCAACTAGGAAAAATTAAATCACAGCAGTAAAGTTTTCTAATTACAAACCGTGGTCCATCAATATGGAATCGTTTCCAAAATAAAAATATTATAGACCTAAAAAGCATTTCATCGTTTAAACAACAAACTAAAATGCATCTCCTTAATTTCTGACATATATAGTTTACAGTATTTGTTTTCAGATTTTTTGTATTTTTTCTTTTTATTTATCTTTTATTTTTTTCTTCTTCTTATGTGTTTTAATCTTTTTTTTTTTTTTTTTTTTTAAATTTTTTAAACAAAAAAAAAATAAAAATGAGTTTGGCTTTATTAAATTTTTGTTTTCCTTTAAGAATTAAAGCGTTTTTTTATTTTTATATGAAAAGGTTGTGATAATAAACGCATCATCCTTACCTTCTTTGAGTCCCTGACTGATTATAACAGTATATATATATATTATAAATAAAAAAGATTAAAAACGTTTTTTATAAAGGTTTTTTATGTTTACGATGTTATTTATTTTATACAAAAAATTGTAATATTGTTTAATTAGCAAAATAAAAGTTAAATAATAAAAATAAATAAATAAAATGCCAAATTTTATTTTTTAACTTTTTAAAAAAAAATGTGACACAGAATGTGTAAATTTGATCAAAAAATCATTGTCCTACAGGGCAAT
The DNA here is from genome assembly GCF_038396675.1 of Hydra vulgaris. Classification (NCBI taxonomy): domain Eukaryota; kingdom Metazoa; phylum Cnidaria; class Hydrozoa; order Anthoathecata; family Hydridae; genus Hydra; species Hydra vulgaris. The sequence continues at coordinate 46,443,948 of NC_088923.1, read as the reverse complement.
GAAAAACTATAGGTAAACATAGGTGAAAATACAAAATTCTTCAATTCTACAAACGCAAATAATACAAAAAATACAAAATTCTTCAATTCTACAAACGCAATGTAAGGAAAAGGTGCCTATAATGGCATACTTAACTATGAAGCTTCATTATTCAGTATCCTAAAGACCAAGAATAAAAGTTTTGATATCGATACATTCCTTGTTACATGTAAAACAATAAGAGTTTTGTTTTTTTTATTAGTTATTCTTATTTCAAAAAAAAGCACAAGTATGCCATCATAGGCAACTATTGCTCCTATGATGGCATAAGGAAGGATGGGGCTGGTTAGCATCAAGGGTAAATTAACGATTTCATTTAACCTTCGAGTCTTACCTCAGAAATGCCAGAAATTTCGCGTAATCATCCTAATTTACTATTTCGTGCTACACAGCAGCAGGTTTTCTCAATTTGTCAGTATGGCAACACACCTAACTCGTCAGAATGCCACCATAGTAAGAAGTTATTAATTTCATTTAAACAAGCTGTGTCTTCCTTATTCAAAAGATGAAATTAAAATAATTATTCCATTAAATGCACAAAGCTTGGATATAAAATGCATGAAAATTTTATTCTGCACAGTTAATAATAAAATCACAATTTTAAGTATATAATGGGACTAAAAATACACCAGCTTATCCCAAAATCGATTTTTGTTGATTAAAAAAGCAATATTTGTGCATAAGAGAATAATTATTTTTACTAAAACTAATGTAAAGCCAGTATAGACATGTAGATCTAATCACCGGTTAAAATATGACCGGTATGCCATCATAGGCGATAATTCATCATATGCGCTTTTTCTATAATTTTACTTGCAGTCATCAATTAAGTAAGGACTTTTAGAAGTTTAGGAATATTATGGTGCAAAAAGAGTTGCTACACAGTTTTGGGCAACAAACGAGCTCTTTATTCATCAAAAAGGTCACCTGCCTCTGAGAATAGCCTCATTTTGTATGTTACTTATTAGGTAAGAGAATTTAAAATTTGTAGTTTAAAAGAGTGAAACAAATTTTCACAAAAACGAAAATGTCGTTTTCTTAAGTACACAAGGATAACACACCAGCTTGGAAGCACTTTTCGCACTCAAAAGAACTTGAATTGGCCAAGTGTAAGCTCTGCGAACAAGAAATTAAGTGCAAAGGAGAAACCACAAGCTCCATGAGGACCTAAGGACAAAGCAAAACATCACATTTGCTGCTGTTGTTAATCCTGAGTAATCTTAAAGTCATCAAACCCATTGATTCATTTTTTTAAGACAAAAGATCCTGCTGATGTTGTTTTGGCTTAGCTTATTTCATGTGATGGGCTGCTCTTTCGTGTTTTCTCAACTAGTCAACGTTTGAGAATAGCTCTAGAGACACAAGGATAAAAATGGCCCAAAGATGCTAAATCGATTAAGGCTCTGCTGATAAAACATTATGAAGATATCAAGAAAACATATCAGCAACAATTTGAAGAAAAGAAGCTTTTTGATCACAAATTTAACTTAACCTATACTTCATCCAGAAACAGAAGATATATAAACATAAATTTTCATATAGGAGGTGATTATTGGAACCTTAGAATGATCAGGGTACATGGGTCTATGCCAGCAGAGAAATGTTGTGTAATTATTGACGAAAAACTGAAATAATTTAGGCTACGTTATGCCTATGATATTGTTGCAGTAACCACAGGCGGAGCTGCTGTTATGAAAAAATTTGGAAGCTCATATTTACCAGACCTTCTGCTCTGCCTCGCACATGAAATCCACTTGGCTGTCTGTGATATTCTATATAGGCAATCTAGGAAAGAAGATAATAGCACACTTGAGCAAGTCACTATTCTAGAAGAGGAACAAGAAGATGATGATAGCGATGAGGAAGAAGGATTAGAAGTTTAAACAGAAGCAGGTGCATCAACTCTTCTAATGATCAGGGAGGATGTCACAGAACTCATCAACAAAGTCAGAAAATGTGTCAGATTATTTCGAAAGTCTCCAGTTAAAAATGACACGATTCTGCAAAAGCATGCCCAGTCTGAGTTGGGAAAGGAGCTGCAGCTAATCTTAGACTCTAAGACACGTTGGAGCAGCTTACTAAATATAATTTCAAGATTTGTTGCCCTTGAGAAATGTTTCAAATGTCACTGATTGAGTTATCAAGCAGTATTATGGTTTCCGAATCTGAGTTTACCACATTACAAAATCTAGTAAATGCTTTAGAACCAATCAAGGTAGGTGCGGAAGCACGTTGCGGAAGAGATTCGAACTTGCTCTCGTCTGATGGCATTCTGAAGTTCATTTTCAAGCAGCTAAAATGCCAAGGAAAAACCTTTAGTCAAGAACTAGTTGACTCATATACTAAAAGAGTCACTGAGAGGAGGAATGCTATATTAGTAAACTTAATTAAATATCTGATGTCATTAATGGAGCAACTCATGACATTTTCAAAAAATTCGTGCCAAAAAGAAATACATTTGGTACGATTGCATCAAGTTTGCTTAATAGTTTGTTTGAGAAAAGAGAAGTGTTGATGAGGAAAACTAGTCAGGAACAAGTAAAACAATTTACTTCCTTGTCAGAAGAGCTCGAGTTCTCTATAAGAGAGACAGTCGAAGGGGTTTCACTAAAGAAACAAAAAATAGAATCAACTTTCAAACTAATGCTCAAAGAAATGACAGTATTTGAGCTAACAAAAAAACGAACGAGCAACTTAGTTTTGCTGCACACGGCTTTAAAGTCAATCCAAGTAAGAAGTGTGGAGGCTGAAAGGTCATTTTCTGCAAGTGGTCTATTCGTCACTAAACTAAGGTCAAGGTTAAATGGTGAAACAATTAATGATGAAACACTTAATGCTTTATGTTTTTTACGTGCTTATTGTCTTAAGAAAAGTAAAATTAACCATTAAAAACACTTATTTGTTTGCTGCTCAATTGTATTCAATGTACGTATATGACATTGTTGCTATATATATATATGTTTTTGCTGCTGTTGTTCCCCTGAAATATATATAATAAAAAAATACACTAGAAAACCGGTTTTTAAAACATAGAAAACCGCGGTTTATTCGAAAAACCGGTTTTAGAGAAAACTTAAATATTTTCTTTCCCTATTACTTATATTTTAAATATTTAAAAAGTATAGGATGCCTAATACAGTAAATATTCTAATTATAACCTAAATGGAAAAATAGGAAACAAAGAAATAATTGTAAATATAACTATTAAGCAGGTTTATAATTTCAATAAATAAAATTATAAAGAAACAAATAAAAACAGCATAATAGATTTAAAGGAGGCAAGAGTTAAATTAATGAAATAGGTTAAAAATTAAACAAATATAATTCTCGATGCGACCGGAATTTTATTAACAGATGCGGTCAGGGCCGAAATTCAAAATTTCCAATTCGCTACACCCCTAACATAGTACACCTTGGTGAGTACACCTCGTACGCAGAATCTTAAAAACATCAAGTTGATTAACTTTTGAAATTATTAAATATCAATTTCTAGGATAAATATAAAAACGTTTTAATTTTATTTTAATTTACATGAATCCAACCTTATTTAAATCATCTATTACAAATTAGAAAAATTACTATTTGTCTGCTACAATTAGTATTTGTCTGCTATTTTAATTTTTTAGATTAAGTTTTTCTCCAACTGGTCGGAAAAAATATTAATTAAAATACAGGACTACTAAAAAATACTAATAAAATAGTTTATTTTACCACTAACAGTTTATTTACATTTCAATAAGATTGAAAATAAAATAACTAAAACTTTTTTTTTACGCCATAAATTCTGCAAAAAACCAAACAAACAAACAAAGAAATTTATGATTTAAACTTAACCACATGGTTAAGCTCGGAAATTGATCTGTTAAACCTGTATAGAATATGCCCGTTCCAAAAATTTCGTTTTATCTTCATTTATTATTTTGATATATTTACGGAGGGTAACACGTTTTGAATCGTATCATTTACGTAACTTATTAGAAAAAGTTATTTTTTGAATGACATCAGCAAATTAGCTTGTTCAATAGTTTCGACAACGATGTTGTTTTTGTAACTTTTAAAATTAGTCTAAATGAAAAATAAAAAAAGAAATAAAATAAGAAATAAAACTAATAATAAAGTCAAAAATTTAAATGAAATTTTCTACATTTGAATAACTTTAAATCACTACACGTTGAATTAAAACTTACTATTGTATATTTTCAAATCTTTAATATAGCCATTTTGAACACTGTTCCATGGATCACCAAAGAAAACTCTAACAAACTCCAAAGGTTCTGCTTCTTTTTCAACATTGAAAATACGTTTTTCATCAAGGTAGATGTTAAAAATAGTTTTATCTTTAGAAACGGCTTTGGTTCGTGTTAATTTAATAGATGACCATTGGTTTATAGGGAGGGAATCTTTGGTGGTGAACTCCGTTAGTTTTTTCACGTCATTTAAAAAACCAGCTACAATAACTAACCTTCCAGATCCATCCTCGTGAAACCAGGCTGAAATTTTTTTATTGGCTTGTTGAGTTAAATATCTATCCTGCATAAAATGGAAAACACTATGCTTTCCTATCGAATAGGATGTTGGTTTTATCTGAAAAGAAACTGTGAATGTTGTACTTAAAAGGCTTATGGTTGCAACCAAATTATTTTCTTGCAGCTTTTGTTCTTTGGCATCTTCAAATTTATCTTAAAATAGTTAAAAAACAACAACATGTAAAACAATTGTAAATCAACTCCCCCTTCTTCAAAAAAATAAACCTACACCTGTATATATATGTACACTACCGTTAATAATTATTCGAATGGCATTAAAATTTTTGAAAAATGCTATTATTTATTTAACTATTTTTCATGTTCACTATAAGATAATTTAAAAATACTTTGGTTAAAATGCTTTAATAAAGATTATAAGATAATAAAAATGCTAAAGTGGGCAAAACTACATAGAAAATGGACCACCAATGACTGTGAACGTGGACCGACGTATCGAAGTTCATTGGTTTCAAAATCATTGGTTTCAAAATAAGATTGTCTGGAAAATATAGTCGTTGATTTCATGATAAAATAGAGTGTACTATTGACTGTAAAACATGGAGGATGTAGTGCTAAGGTGTGGGGTTGTTTTGGTTAAGATGCCACAGGGAAAAATAGAAGGAGTAATGATAAAATTATGCTACACCTTCGGAAAGATGGGTTAATAAGAAGCTTTCATTTTTTCAGAAGAAAATGACTTGGAGCTTATCCTAAAACATTTTTTTCAAAAAATTGTTTAAGTTATTTGACTGAGTTCGAGAACGATCAATATTAAATAAAACGACTTCCCCTATCACAAATCTCTCTCCTATCAGATTTTTATAAGAGGAATTAAAATTAATATCAAAAACTAATGCCTAATGATGCATAAGATGTGAAAAAAACTCATTAGTTATTGGCATAAAATTGACTTTGACAAATTGGATAAGTTATTAAGTAAAATGTTAAGAATATGTATAGCGGTTATTGTCGCTAAGGGTGATTTAAAGGCAAGTAAATTATAAATTAATCTAATCGGACTTTATATTATTTTTTTTGTAAACTTAATAAAAAGGAGGATAACATATAATTCAGGTAGATTTTGTTTTCAGTTTTTCTCCTAATGGTAAGTAAAACTATTATAACTTATATCGTAAAGTACCATTCAAATAATTATGGACGGTAGTGTATGTTCTATTTTTTTAAAATTAGTTACACATTAATATATTTATTTATTGCGCTTATGAGTGTATAAAAAAATAAGACTTCTTTAAAACATAAGAAAAAATTACCCAATGGTCGAGTTTTATCAGAGGTACTTTTTGTATCTAAAACAAACAAAAAAATTAACATTTAAAATCATTTAAAACTCAAGGCAAAGCACTCTAGTCTTACTGAAAAAAGACAAGTTTCTGTGAACCGTGATAAGTGAGAGTTTTTATGAATCACATTATAAACTGCACTACAATGGGTCATTTAAATAAACTTGCTGAAGAACATAAAATCACAGGTATAATGAAGAACAGTGACAAATTTCAAAAGGAGTGTGATTCTAAACTTGCTTACATCAACTACAGAGCAAAGAGTACAAAATCACAATTCTCTACTTAATTTATATAAACTCTTTAAAAGCAAGTTGAGAGATCTATATTTAGGTAGTACTAACAGAAGGTCATTCTTATTAACATAAGGCTTAACTCTTGCTGTGAAAAATAAATTTGTTTTTTGGTTGGTCTGTTAGACACAACAGGTGTAACAAAAATGTGGGATCAAGTTTCCACCATCAAGATCAAAAGTAAATCAAAACTGCTCTTTAATAAAATGATAATTGTTCATGGAAATATTAGAAGAGATATGGTCATCATGAACAAAAAAGAACTTATCAATTAAGGCAGTAAAAATAGTAGGTATTGCAGAGCTAGGAATAAACATAAACTGGATGAAAATGAAAAATTTGCTGACCTCTAAAAGATTGAGGTTATTATTCCTAATTCTAAGGGGTTATCTTTAAATGTATATATTACATTTTATTATATATCTAATATATGTATCTAATATAATATCATAAATACATATATATATATATATATATATATATATATATAATATATATATATATATATATACATATATATATATATATATATATAAATATATATATATATATATATATATATATATATATATATATATATATATATATATATATATATATATATATATATATATATATACATACTAATGTATGTATGTATGCATGTATGTATGTATGTATGTATGTATGTATGTATGTATGTATGTATGTATGTATGTATGTATGTATGTATGTATTTATGTATGTATGTATGTATGTATGCATGTATGTATGTGTGTGTATATATATACGTGTATGTATATATATATATATATATTTATATATATATATATATATATATATACACGTATGTATGCATGTATGTATGTATGTATGTATGTATGTATGTATGTATGTATGTATGTATGTATGTATGTATGTATGTATGTATGTATGTATGTATGTATGTATTTATGCATGTATGTATGTATGTATGTATGTATGTATGTATGTATGTATGTATGTATGTATGTATGTATGTATGTATGTATGTATGTATGTATGTATGTATGTGTGTATATCTATGTATGTATGGTTGTTTTTTCTGTTTGTTTTATGACTTTCTTAGGATTGTATTCTTAGGTTTACTTCCAGTATTCAAATTATTAAAAAGTTAAAATAATTATACTAAACCTCCATTCACAACAAACAACTCTTTAATATCACCATCATGTGCAGTATACCACGGATCTGAAATATATACTTTTACATCTTTAAATTGCCTTGGATCTTTGTTTTCAATTTCATATTGAATGGAACCATTAACATAAATAGCATAAACATAAGCACTATTTTTCAGGGTTTGTTCTATTCTAATACTTGACCATACATTGAGTGGAAGTGGATTTTTTGTTTCAAACTCTGAGTTAATATTGCCATTAATAGCCGAGAAAAATACAAGTCGCCCAGAACCATCTTTATGAAAAAACACTGCTGGGTTTCTGTCACCACATTCCCCATAATTCTGACCCTTGGTTACGTGGAGAACATTTTCCCATCCTCTAGAGTAAGAATAAGGTTTCAGTTTAAAAGATACAGAGTATGCTTTTTCTAAACTGCTCATTGTTCCGATAACTTCATTTTCACAGAGCTCTTTCTCTGAAAGTTGAACAACATTATCTAAAAAGAAATTTTATAAACAATCATTATTTCAATACATACTTATTATTGATAATCAATAAAATTATATTTTATTTGTGATAATATTAAATCTTAGTAAAATCATAGTGAACGTATTTATCTTCATACCTGTTGGATTGATGACAAGATCAATCATGCTAGGTTGATCTGAAATAAAAAAAAAATGATGAAAAGAAAAAATTTAGAACCATCATTCATTTTATATTTTCAGCAGGTATTAAAAGAAATAACCTTATTAAGTTTCCGTTTAAAGAAAAATTAACAATAAAAACACCTGATTAAATTTCCATTAAAAAAAATTTTTACCTATCAAACTCCTTATTATATTTGCATTAATAAAATACATTAAAATAATTAGACCTAAAAACCTTACAAAATCTCGTAAAACTTAAAATTTTAAATGAAATTTTCAAGTGTTTGGAATAAACTAGCATTTGTTCAGCTAGTTTTTTCTTAAAGATAGTGTACAAAAAAAAAAAAAAAAAAAAAAAAATTAAAATGTATAATTTTTTAATGACATATATCTGATATATTAACATAATAAAAAATTGTTTTATAAATTTTGATAAAAAATTTGAACCTTTCTTTCCATTGATTATAAACATTCCCTCTATGTACGTGTCTTGCACCAAGTCCCATGGATTTGAGGCATACACCTCAACATTGTTGAACCATTTGGGCAGTGGATTGTGTTCAGAGTAAACATTTTCTGCATTAATTTTAATAGTGTAATTATATTTTCTTTCTTTGTATTGCTGAAGAATATCTATTGTACAATATGAATTTATTGGTTGAGGATCAGTAATAAAATATTTTTTAGTTGTTGGTACAGTAATATTCAATCTGCCATCACCAGCATCTGAAAACCATACACCTAAAACCTCTCTGCCACGACTTTTTTTACTGGAACCTACAACTAAATGAATGACATTGTGCAACTTTTTAGAATAAACATTTGGATGAATTTTTAAAAAAACACGAAACTCTTTATCTAGTTTTTTAATGCTTGCCACCATTTTTCCACCAACTACATAGGTTAATGATTTGATTATTCTTGCTAAAAAAAATTAAATATTATAAATAACAAACCTAAAATATATACATAAATATACTATTAAAAAAAAATTATTTTAGTAAAAACCCATTTTATTTTCGTAAAAAAAACTTAATACATGTTAATTAACAGTCATACTGGCAAATAAAACTAATAAAATATTGAGAATAAAATTAAGAAAAATAATTGAATAAGATTATATAAATGAATGAGAAAATTTTCAATCCGACAGTAATCTAAAGGAATTTAATGTGGTATCCCTACTAGAAACGAATTTAACATCAAAAGATAATTTACTTTAAAGGGATCCTAAAATGCCGAGACAAGCTGTGTTCAAGAGAATAATAAAAAAAAAGTAAAACAAAATAATAAATGTAAACCAACAAAAACAAACTTTGTTGCTTTACTCAAAGCTCCCTGTCTCCATGTTAGCCAATCTCTCAAAGTCTTTAAAATACACGCATTAATCTACAGACTTTATAAATTATTCAAGCGCAATTAATTTCAAAGAGTTTTAGTAAATGATGTAATTGTAGAATTTTTTTTTTTTAAATCCTTAAAAATAAAAAGCAAATTGTAATTATTGGAAAATTCATTGCCATAATGATGTCTGTCACCAGTGGTATTTCTTATGGTTTAAGTTTGGATCCTATTCTGTTTTTTATATTTAAAAAAGCCTTACAAGAATAATTATTAAACATTTTTATTATATGTGCTCACAACAAGAAACTATTAATTACACATGATTCTACAAAAGATTCTATAAATGACAACGCAAAATTCTAGAAGAAGACAAGATTCAAGAACAAACAACCCAAGATTCTACGAAATGAAAATTGTCTTTGATAATTGTGAAATAATGAAATGATTGAAATAATGAATAATCATACAAAAAAATAAAAAAAGACTTAACAATCAACCTCTCTCTCTATATATATATGTGTATATATATATATATATATATATATATATATATATATATATATATATATATATATATATATATATATATATATATATATATATATATAAACAGAGTGCTCAATGTTCTAAAAGAACAGGGCAATAATAAATTAGTAAAAACACTTATCTAATTTTTGATTTCTTCAACAATGTGTTTCACCATCAGTAGGTTCATCAGGAAGAATGTCTAAACACAAAAAATTTTCTAATTATTGAAAAATTATTTCACAGGAAGTTGGGAATTGTTATAATATTAATTATAACAATTCCCAACTTCCTGTGAAATAATTTTTCTATAATTTGAAAATTTTTTTGTGTTTAGACATTCTTCCTGATGAACCTACTGATGGTGAAACATAATTATATGTAATAACTGTAGTATTTTGCAACCAGGAAGTTGCATCAACTACATTAGATAATTAAAAAATCATGAAAAGAATTCTTCAGAATTTGGACTGGTCATTTTTTTAATAATTTTTTAAAAGGAACTTATTTTCATGTCTGCATTTTTCTTGTAAACATAGTACACATTTTTTGGAAATGTTATTATAGGCAGGCGCAGTTTTTAGGATAGACCAGTTTAATTTAAAATTCATATTTTTTTCTTTTAGTTGCCAAATATATTTAGACAGCATAGTCTCTTTTGAGTATTTATTATGTTTAAAATATTGTTTGTGATTCGCATAATGTTTTTTTCATTTGCCCTCAGTTAAGCCAATATAATGTTTATCAGGGTTGTTTTGCGAGGAAACAATGCATTTGTAAATAATTTTTTTTGATAAGCATTTGCCATTCATAGGGCAGTCAAGTTTTTGCTTGCAGTTACAATTTTAAGTATTTTTTTCTTTGAGAAATTCATTTTTATTAATCAATGCAAATTATGGCCTTTTACTTTTTTACTTTTTTAAGGTACTCTTAAGGTAAACTTAGAAAATTCATATAATTTAGAAGGCCAAAACATTGCTAAAACAATTAATTTAGATGCTAGAATTGAATCAGTCGCACCAGCGCAAGCGTTTATAAATATATATGCTAAGTGAATAATAATGTCAGTAAATGGTTTTTTATCTTGCAACAATCTATTTGAAATTTTAAAGATTTTTTTGTACAACCTAATATGAGCCTGATATTTAGCCTGATATGAGCCTGATATTTAATCTGATATAAGCCTGATATATAACCTGATATAAGCCGAAAACTTCAAGCACAAGTTTGTACGAAAAAAAAAAAAAATAGTAGGTTTATTATAATTATAAAAAAAAGATTTAAAAATAAAGATTGTAAAAAGCATTGTAAACAACCAGTGTGTTTTTATAGGCCGCAATCATAAAATTAGAAACAGTATGATTTTCACACCTTAATTAGCACTTAAATAAAGTTACTCCAATTTGGAACAAATGTCTAAATATTGCTAATGAAACTTACAATTTAAACAAATTTGAAGCAAGACTAGACAAATAGCTTATGGATAAACAAGGCAAGACAAATAGCTTATAGAAAAATAAGAAGGCAAAAAATTAAGTATTAGCTCCTATAGCTAAACATTACTAAAAAAAAAGCAAAAAATCTGCTATAGCTTTGCTAACATTGGTAAATAATGTTGGTAAGCAACCTAACTATTATTGAATTTTAAACTGAAAAGGTTCATACAAATTGAAACAGGAGTATTTTTAAATCAAATGCATATACTTTAAAATGAATAATTTAATTACCTTGAGCCCTCATTTTATCATTTGGAGTAGGTGGAAGTTCTAAATAAAGTAGATAAATTATTCTTCAAATAATTAAAATATTTAAATGACTAATTTTTAAATTAATTATATTATTAATTAACTATTTTTAATTCATTGTTAAATTTTATTGAACTATTGTTAAATCAGGGTTAAAAAGAAGCAATATTACAACAATACAATATTACTTGATATATTACTATTAATGTTTAAGTACTATAATACCAAAAAATATTACACATAAAAATAACTATTAACAAAAAATTAGTAATTTTTGCTAATTAATTTGAATCTTGTATTGAACCCTTCTTTGTTCTCAGTTTCACTTCATTTTTCATAAGGTGATTCAGACCATGATATAAAACATTTATTATATTTTCCTTCTATATCAGACTCACCCTATAATTGTACTAGTTACAACTTAGCACAGACTAAAAAACATTGTCTGCTATGTATAATCTTCTTAATTGCTTCAGTGTAATCTTCTGAATTCAGGCAGGCAAAAAAGCTTTCATTAATTCTTGTTTTAATATAAGTCAAGCCTCATTCTATTGTTTTCATCATTATGTGCAGTTGTTTATTTCCTACCCGTAATCATTACAACCATTTTTTACAGAAAGAAATCTTCTGAAAACAAACACTATTTTATCATTGCAAGAAATCAATGCAACTAATTCTTATTTTCGAAAAAAACTAAACGAATAAAAGTTTTTAGAGTATGCAGGGACAGATACAGTAAAAGAATAAGACTTTGCTAAATGTTGAGTCGAGCGAGAATGAGCTTTAGTCGATGGAACAAAAGATGATAACTCCTTTGAGCAGTGACCATGATAGTATTTGTAGAAAAGAGAAAGAGATGGAACTTTATGATGATGGGAAAGAGACTAAAGCTTAACAGATAGAGTAGGCCCAACTATATTTACAATTTATTTTTGAACCTTGTCTAGAAGAAAAGACCATCATTAAAAGAATGAGCCTTATTATGACAACAGTATTCCATACAGGGAAAAATAAAAGATTTGTAGTGGTAGAGAAAGGAATCAGGAGTAATAAAATGGCGAGCACAATAAAGAGAGACAACTTTAGCAGATGCTAAATTTTCAATTGATTGCATATATGGTTTCCATAAAAGATCAGTAGTAAACGATAACCCAAGAAGACATGAAGAAGAGGACTCAGTGAGAGGGTTGCCATTCATTAATATAGGAATGTCAACAGTATTGCAATAATTGTTTGCAGTAGAATAAAGAGTTTTGTTAAAATTTACAAGGCACTGCAAGCTCAAATCTGTTACAAAAGTGAAATCAGATTCAAGATCAGCAAGCCTGAAACTGTTACAAAAGTGAAATCAGATTCAAGATTAGCTGCCTGTTTTAAGGCAGATCGAAAAGAGAAGACTTTTTGTCAAGACAGGAGTATAAACTGAGTCATCAGCAAAACTTTAGTTGTAAGGTTAATTAGGAAGATCATTAATGATTAAAAACAAAATAGGACAAAAAACATAAGGATATAAAACCTTGAGGTGCTCCAGAAGTTACTGGAAATAAAGAAGAGTGTTTGCCTTTGAGGATGACTTTAAAAAAGGTGGTTAGAAAGAAAAAATTTGATAATCTCAAAAACATTCCCAGGTACACCATATGAAGCTTCTGGAGAAGACAAGAATGCTAAACATTGTCAAAAGCTTTAGATATGTCAAAATTAAAACCCATTGCATTAAATTTTTTCTAGATTTTTCTATATATATATATATATATATATATATATATATATATATATATATACATATATATATATATATATATATATATATATATATATATATATATATATATATATATATATATATATATATACATATATATATATATATACATATACATATATATAAATATATACATACAACAGAAGTTACATCCTGCACATACGAATTTATAGACCACAAATGATTTGAACTCTAGACGAATAGGTTCTTTAGAAGAGAAGAATTTAAAAATTTTTAGTGAGGCAAATACAAATTTAATATTAGCTGAATGGCAATATCTTTTAGCCTATTGAATTCAGTCTTTTTTTAATTGAATCAAATATTTCCCCCAAAAATGGTAGTTTAAAATAAGATAAGGATCCTTTGTTTTTTGGTTGTGGTGATATTTAAGTTAATCTTTTTAGGTATTATACTTATTTAGGTATTATTATGTCTTTATGACTCGGATTCAGAGACCACAGTAAATGACATCAAAGCACTTGTCACTGAAGTAATCACTGAATGAGTGATCACTAAAGCTGAGTAGTTAAAGACCCATTTTGACACATTTTTATTTTTTAGTTTAGAATCTGTGTTAATCGATTCAAACTTTAGTAGCAGCTATCTAGTAACAGCTATCTAGTAACAGCTCTCCGTTGCTCCTCATTGTAGTACAAAAATCTTCAAATATGCTGTACAAAAATCAATTATAACAGCATCTATTTATATATTGATTAATGTCTAAACTAAAAAATAACTAAGCAGGACAAAATGGAGAAGACTTTAAACTTGTTTGTAGTTTTTTAAATGTCCTTGATTTAGAGTCATGTGTTAATGGCTTTTTTTTATATACCAAAAAATGCAATAGCAGTGTAGTAATATAGCGCTTGCTTCATAAGCAAGAAGTTCCAAATTTAATCCCTACAATGTCTCTGGTAAAACTGTGCTCAATTTGTTTCTGAGCAGCGGTAGTTGGCTGTAGTTGTCCTCTCAGCCTTACAGAGGTAGAAAAAAAACGGTTAATTATTATATTACTACAACAAATAGTAACTAATATATATACTAATAGAAATAAATATATCAAGACGTTGGGTGCTCACAGTATAATATCCACAACTATTCAAACTCAGTTGCTAGATTCTGTACAGTTCAGTAATCAGTTACATTCACGTTGTTTTACAAAGAACTGCTCCATAAAAAAGCATAAAATAGATAAAATTGATACTTATTTTAATTTCATTAATTCATGAATCCAACAGACTTAATGTATATGTATCCCACAAAGAAGATTTACCATAAACAAACACAGAATAATTTCCTGGTCAGAGAAACATGATGGTGAAAAGCATGGTTTTTATGAATGGGTTGTAAATAAGTTAAAAGCTAGATACATTTATGAAGTAATGAAACAAACACATCCCTAATTTAAGCCTGCATTGAGATACTGCAGAAATAATAAAGAAATGCTATGAAATGATGTATTAGCAAAAAATAATTTAAATAAAAACTAATGTAGTAACTTTTTAGAAAAATTTAAAAAAGTTGTGCAATTCTAAAATGACATATAATACTACAAGTACTGTAGAAGATGTAAATGATGATATATCAATCAAAGAGGGACACTATTAAACAGGTATACAAGGCATAATAGTGATTACTGTTTGAAAACAACACTTATAACACTACAAACAGTGTGAATTTTATAAATCACTCTAATTTGAGCTTAG
This sequence comes from Hydra vulgaris, assembly GCF_038396675.1. Lineage (NCBI taxonomy): Eukaryota > Metazoa > Cnidaria > Hydrozoa > Anthoathecata > Hydridae > Hydra > Hydra vulgaris. Next base: position 46,428,915 of record NC_088923.1, on the reverse strand, counting down.
CTATATAATATAGTTATATAATATATAACTTAGCTATATAATAGAGTTATATAATATATATAACTAGGTCAAAAAACATCAAAGCTTGCAAACCTGATGTTATAGCTGCTTAAGCTATTAAATATGGAGGTCAATAACTGCTTGTGCATTTAACATTATTATTCAACATGTGTGTGGCCCACTGCTATTTGCTTTTGTATATGATGCAAAATTGTACCACTACTTAAAAAGCTGAGCATATTTATGACACATATAATTACTCTAGAGATTGAAAGACTATTCACAAGAGATTGTGTTGCTTACAAGAGACTGTGTTGCTTCACAGCTTTCAGTAACACTGAGTCTTACTAAAAGTGTGATTCAGTAAATGATGAATATCAGTTTCACTTTAAATCTGTCTATTCAACTTAAAATAACATTAACATTTATTAATTTGAAATTTCAAGGTGTAAAAAAAAAAAGAGGTTAGTAAATAAAGGTAATTAGACATAGTAAACACGTTATTTAAACGTATTAGATGTTTTTAATACATTTAGTTTATTAAAGTGAAGAATGGAATAGGAATAAAAGAAAGTTTAACAGAAAAAGTAATTTTAGAGCATCTATTGCAAAATGAAACCAAGAGAGTTTAAAAAAATGGTGATAAAACACATAACCTATAAACAATATAAAAAAAATCCTAGGTACATTATATAATTCAAATTATATTAGTTCATTACTTTTACAATGGTAAAATTGCAAAGTAATGTATTACTTTCTACTATTATTAATAACAGTAATTTAATTTCTTCTGTGTAGTAATTTAATTTTTGTGTAGTAATTTAATGTTTAATTAATGTGTAGTAATTTAATTTCTACTGATTAATAATTAAAAAAATCAGAAGTTAATTAAAAATTCTGCAACATTAAAATTGATTCTAATACAACCTTCAACTAATGATAAATTTGTACTTTGTAATATTGTAACAGTTAATGAAAACTTGGTAAACAAAAAATTAAAATGACAATATTTTCTATAAAATAATTTTATCAAAATAACTATTGTTGCAACAAAGTTCAAGAATTGCGCAACACTTTTTTTTTTATGTAAACATTTTTATAAAGTTCTGTTATTCAAAAAAAAAAAAAATGTTAGCAAAATACAAATCTGAAAACAAATATTTTTTATTTCATAAACTTTGAAAGGTCTTTTCAAAAGGAAAAATTTAAACAACTTACCAGCACAAGTGTTTGTACCATTACAAGAAACAATGCATGTTGGTGCTAAAGAAGGAAAAAAAACAATGCATGCTGGTATTGAAAAAAAAAAGATTATTAGCAACATCATTATTATCTTTAAAATAAAAAAGTTTAAATTTTTTTTAAAAATTGTCTTTTTAAAAACAATTTTTTTTAAAAATTGTTTTTAAAAAGAGCTGTTAATGCTCTTAATAATTGTGTTGTAATTGTAATTGCTGCAATTTAAAAGATTTAATTAAATAATATTAATTAATATAATAGTTTAAATACAATTTTTTTTTATGTTAATAATTTTGGCAGTTGTTTTGTGATTTCTGTTGCTTTGTGATTTTTTTCTGTGAGCACTTTTACTTAAAGGGATCCCAAAGTGCCAAGACAAGTTGTGTTCATTTTAAAGAGAAAGATAAAAAAAAATGTTTGGGCAGAATTTTTTTAAGTAAAACAAAATAATTAATGTATACCAACAAAACTAAACTTTTTTGTTTTACTTGAAGCTCACTGTCTCCACGTTAGCCAATCTCTCAAGGTCTTTAAAATATATGCCGAAGTTTCTACAGACTTTATAATACATTCAAGTGTGTTTAATTTCAAATAGTTTTAGTAAATGAAGTCATTGTAAAATTTTTTTTCTTTTGAATCAATATTATTTTCTTTTTAAAATAAGCGTTTATTATCAATCTTATAACTTTCCTATAAAGTTTATAAGAAGCTAAACAAAAGAATATTTTTTTATAGAGTGGGCGAGAACAAAATAAATTTAAGGTTTTCATGTTAAAATATAATAAATATAACAAATATTCAAAAAGGTCATTGATCGCCTTATTATATATTGTGAATCTTTTTTCTTTTTATGTAAACAATGTGAACTTTTTTTCTAAGCCTTTTATCACTATGACATTTTTGTTCTCTTACTGAAATGACATTTTACAAACTCTTAAATTTTTAATCAATAAAGAATTTTGGTAAACGACATCATTTATTACAGATATTTGGTGAATTCTTAAATTTTTTAACTCTTTCGCTACCAGCCATTTTAACAAAATAATTTGGAAGGCATAACATTGACAACTAATTAAAATTCGAATAACAAATCTCTTTAAAAGCATAACAAACTATATATCAATAGAAATCTAAACAAATAAACTTTTTACTTAAATAAGTTTTTCATCATTGAACAATAAGAAATGCAAAGTAATTAAAACCATTGTTATATAAATAGCAATTTAAACATTAAGTCCAAAACAAAACTCATTTAATGTATGAAAAGGATGTTTTTCAAGACGAAAAAAAGACGTTTTCAATTACTTAGCTAAAAGCTGCTTTATTTAACAACTAAATTTAAAGAAGTTTTTTTAATCGAGGATTTTTCAAGATTTAACTTTGTCAAGTGATAACTTTTTATAATAACACAATATGGCTCTTATTTGCTCTTGATTATGTAGAGAATTAATTAAACCTTAAGAGCAAACAAACTATATGTGTCTAGAGTGAAAATTAATGTACAAAACAAGATAAATTGTGAAGCATACTCGAAAGCTGCTCCAGCTGCTTGCGGTTAAAATTTGAAAAATCAAAAGCTTCTGTCAGCGACTGGCGGTAGTGTTAAATAATACAAAACAATTTTTTTAACAGAATAATAATAAGTATAATAATCATTTAATACCAATAAATATAACACAAAAGTAATTTATAGCAATAGACGAGCCTAAAATATCTGAAATATTTTATATTTTTAATGCAAACTTTGTGGAATTTAGAAAATAAAATAACTAAAGAAATTCTACAGTAATTTATGAAGAAAAAAAAACTTTTCTTTAAAATAAGTAACTAAAAAAATTCTTTAGTAATCTCTAATAATAGATAAAAAAAAATTCTATAATTTGATTAAAATAAAAAAAGAATTTTCATATTTCTTATCGAAATTCTACAATGACATTGTTTACTAAAACTCTTTGAAATTAAAATCGCTTGAATAAATTATAAAGTCTGTTGATTGCAGCATATATTTTAAAAATTTTGAGAGATTTGCTAACATGGAGACGACGGGCTTTGAGTAAAACAACCATGTTTGTTTTTGTTGGTATACATTTATCATTTCGTTTGACTTAAAAAAATTCTGCCCAAACTTTTTTTTTACCATTCTTTTTAAGATGAACACAACTTGTCTTGCACTTTGGGATCCCTTAAAGTAAAATTTTTTTTAAACAAACTGACTTTCAACAAGACTATAGTAACAATACAATTGCCAGCTATTATTATATTTACAAAATACAATTACCAGTTATTATTATTATTTGACTTACCAAAAGAAAGCAAGAAAACAAAGCCTAGAAGTTGGGAAAGTATAAAACAGAAGTGAACTCAAAAAAATGTTTGATAATAAAAAAAAATATGAACAAAACTGAATTTTGTTAAATAGAACAAGAGAATACAGCAACCATGATAATATTTAAAAAAAAGAAAAAAAAACACAGATAGTGTTTGTTAGAGGAAAAAAGTCGATAAAAAAAGGTCTTTGAGCGCAAATATTTCGAAAAATATTTAAAAATATTTTAAAACGAAAAAAAGATGGGGTTTTTTGCAGATAAATATCGTTGGGAGAAGTACTACAATTTGATCCATGAAAAGTAGAAACTTAGACTTGTCTCTCAACCTTAAAATAAAAGTAAGAAGTGCAATGAACTGCATTGGTGTAAAAAATGATAGAAGTAAAAAATAAAAGTATTAACAAACCAATCAATCATAGGGTAATCTAAACATAAAATGTTTGTATAAACTCGGGTCAGACCGATAGATACTCCAATATTTTAAAGCCTCTCTAAGCTATCACAGAGCGCAAGAAATCTTACTATTACCCAACCTTAAAACCATTAAACTGAATATTAGAGTTTTAGGATCTCATTAGGAGATAGCAGAATAAGCTGCATAGCCACTACCAAGCACACACAACAACTTTCATGCATCTGCTCGCAATATATATATATATTTGAATAAAATTAACAACACTTTTAAATTGTTTGTTAAACATGTTTTGAACTACATAGTTTATCATCAGTAAAATTTACAAAAATCATTAAAAAACCATTTTTATAAGTGATGCAAATTAATTACTTTATTACAAAAATCCATTATATAATTCATCACAAAGGGTTAAAAGACCATTAAAATACAATAACAAAATGCGCCAGTCTCAAAACTCAATAAAAAAGAAACATAATAGGCACAATTAGTTTAAAAAACAAAATTCCTAAAATCAATGTTATAATAGTCAAAATAGTTCAAGAATTCTGTTTGACTTGCTTATTTAATTAATCAGAACTAGCAACATAAAACTATAAATAAAAAACTATACAGAAAAACAAATAGCATAAAAGTTAAATTTAAACAGGGCCCTTGCCACTTTATATGCAAGCTTTCCTTTATTTCTAATTCATACTCGCTTTCAGCAGAATCAAAAATAGAAAAGCAATCAGTGGAGGCTTTCCTTTGACACTCAATGTTTTTCATTAAATGATGAAAAATGTAAGACTTTTTATCTTTTTTGAAATGTTCATCAATGTGTTGTCAAAAGTTTCGGACAGTTCGTCCTATGCAGCAAACATTACAGTTAGCAAAAATAAATTTGTAAACAATGTTTGATTTACTATTTCTTGGAAGTAAGACTTTTGTGAAAAGTATTGTTTAATTTTAAAAGAAGAAAACAATAATTTGATAATTGAATCTTTCTTACATAACTTTTTAGTTAATTCATTAATTTTGTTTTGAATATTTCTAGAACCATCACATATATATGTCAATCGAAAACATTTGTAATTAAGGGATTTGTTAGTGTTGAATTTAGATGTAGCAAATTTTTTATTTAAATAGTTGTTTATACATTTATCAATGAGTTTAATTGGATACTGATTTTTAATAAGACCGTTTTTAGGTTATTAATATCATTATGGTAACCAAACCAGGTATTATTAATTTTAAAACAACTGTCAATAAGAGTTTTAATTGGTCCAAGTTTGTAGCTAATTAAGGTAAAGCTAAAAAACTATTATATGTCTCCTTAAGGTAAATTTTTGTGATCAAATGGTTATTTTCAATGCAAACATCCAAAAATGGTAAAATACCATTTTTTTCATGTTCACATGTAAATTTTGTATTTGGATGTTTAGAATTTAAATACTCTAGAAAAATAGTACTATCGGTTTTTGAGTAAAATGATGCAAAAATATCATCTATTTATCTTTTATAAAATAAAGGTTTATTCCCATTAAATTCATTTAAATAATTACTTTCTAAGTTCCCCATGAATAAATTGGCTAAAACAGGAGCAAGTGGAGACCCCATAGCTTTACAATCAATTTGAATAATATATTTACCACAAAACAAAAAATGAGAATTACAGGTTGCAAACCTAAATAATTTTTTTAAATTCCTATTTGAAATTTTAAGTTCCTGATTTTTATTTATTATTTTAGAAACTGCTAATTCAATTGTCTCTTCCAATGAAATATTAGTGAATAAACTTTCAACATCAAAAGAAATTAAATTATTATTACTGAAATTGTGTAAGTTTAATTTTCAATAAAAGTAAAGGAATCTTTTGGTGAATACTTTAGTTCAATACACGGTTTGACAAAGTACTTACAAACTTAGCTAGTTTATAACTATATGCATTAATTGAAGAAATAATTGTTCTGAAATAAGGAGTTTGTTTAAATTTTTAATGCATTTTAGGTAGACCATATATACGAGCTGATTGTGATCCTGTCGGATAGAATTGCTTAAATCACTCCTTAGTAAAAAAAATTTTTTCAATGTAATTTCTGAAGAAAACGATATCATTGCCCTTGTCTTAGTAGAATAAGATCTTTGTCTAATAATTTAAATTTACTTTTATTATAATAATTTTATAAATAGCTTCATTATAATCATTTCTATTTAAAACCACTACCCCGTTACCTTTATCAGGTCTTAAAATAAATATATTTTTATTTTGTTTAATTTTAAAGAATACTATGTTTACATTGTGTAGTTTTAGAATATATATATATATATATATATATATATATATATATATATATATATGTTTACATTGTGTAGTTTTAGAATATATATATATATATATATATATATATATATATATATATATATATATATAACTATTTGTATATAAATAATTTTA
>NC_088923.1:46410000-46415000 GCF_038396675.1 Hydra vulgaris | reverse complement strand
TAATATTAATAAAAAAAGTTCTTCAAAACATTGTTTGAAACAATTATCTCTTGAAAAATAGATATCAAAAACTTTTAAAAATTCACATCTTTATTTTTAATTAAAAAAGACAGTTGTTCAGTTTTTACAGTTTTTCTGTAATCAAATCTAAAAAGAATTATATATATATATATATATATATATATATATATATATATATATATATATATATATATATATATACAATATGTATATATATATATATATATATATATATATATATATATATATATACAATATGTATATATATATATATATATACACAATATGTATATATATATATATATATATATATATATACAAACAAACAGTTTTATATATATATATATATATATATATATATATATATATATATATATTATATATATATATATATATATATATATATATATATATATACAATACAAACAGTTGTATATATACATATATATATACAACTGTTTGTTATAATAAAACTAAATGTTAGATTTAACTAACCTCCAACAATATTATTAATATTTGGCTTTATAATCTCAATGTAACTGTCGCGATCACAACGTTGTTGTTCATGTAAGAAACCCATTGCATGAAGCATTTCATGTAGAATTGTCCCTTGGGGAAGAAAGAAAAATTTATTGTATTTATATTATAATAAAAATATTATATTTATAAAATGTTTGCTCTTATAAGTTCAAAAATTATTAGTTTATATAATTTTAAATTATATAAAATTATATAACTAAATTATTTTAAATGACTATAATTATTGTAATTTATAATATTCATAATATTATGATAATATAATACAAATTAATAACAATATTTATAATAATTCTGATTTACAATTTTTATAGTAAATTATTGTTTTTACTGTTATTATTATTATTATTATTATTTTTGTCATTACTACTATGTTAACTAATAAACATAATTTACTAAAACAAAGCGATTATTATTCTATTATCAGCCATTTATTATTCTATTATAAAATGCATAATAATTTGACTTTGTTGTGCTTATTAAAAACCTTTTATATTCTTATAGCAAAATTTTATAAAAATCTATAAAAAAATATAATACCTTTAGTATTACACATATATCCTATGGCAATTTGCTGTTTTGATGTTCCCTGTTTTCCAACATAACTCCAGCAGCTAAAAATAATATATATTGTTATTAAGAAAAAAATTTAATTGCGCAATAACCAACTATTATAAAATATCAGATTTTAAGTAGTTCAGAGGTTTCAATGCATAAACTTTAACTTTTGGGGTAATATACCTCATTTTGCTACACTTACTTTATCCTTCTATACATAAATCTTAATAGATCAAAAAGATATACCAAATAGATATGTCAAGAAAGCATGTAATAAAAAGGGGTATTATCTTTAAAAAGTTTTTAACAAGGATTTTTTTTTTTTTCAACAACTTTATTTTCTAACAAGGCTGCAAGCAACCACTATTAGAGTTAGAAGTTACTGGAAGAGAAAAGATGAAGTTTATAGAGCAAGATAACGATTGACAGACAACTTTAATTATTGCAAATTATAAGAATCAGGAAAACAAAATAAAGGAAGCAAATTCCAAAGCACCGATGTTCGAGGAAAAAAACTGGATGAATGAGAACTTTTAGAGCACTTAGGAAAAGTCACAGGAAAAGGATGAGACTTAATTGAATGATAAGTAACACAAGAATGAATTTTAGTAGATGGCACAAGAGATGCTAGCTCTTTAGTGCAGTACCCATTATAGTATTTGTAGAAAAGAGAAAGAGAAGCAACATTATGACGATGTGATAATCGTTGAAGGTTGGCTGCAAGTGCAGGTATAACTATGTTTACAATACATTTTTGCACCTTATCTAAAAGCGAAAAAGCATCATTGATCTGCCCCAGATATGGCAACAGTATTCCATAGAAGTAAGAATTTAAGATTTAAAGACATAAAAAATAGAATCCAGAGAAAGAAAATGATGAGCATGATAAAGAGATGCAACCTTATCAGATGCTAATTTTGCAATCGATTTAATATATGGTTTCCAAGAAAGATTCGAAGTAAGAGTTAATCCTAGAAGATGAAGGGTAGATGACTCATCGAGTACATTACTAGTCATAAATATAGGAAGATCTAGATTATTGCGATAACAATTAGCTGAAAAAAATTTAGTTAAAGTTCACCAGCCACTGTGAACTCCATGCTGTAGAGAAGTAAGATCTGCTTCAGGCTCAAATGCCCCCTCCAAGCAATCAGAGAGTGTTGACTTCTTATCAAGACAACAATAAATGGTAGTATTATCAGCAAACAATGCCACTTTTGACATAAGAATATCTGGAAGATCGTTAATGTAAATTAAAGAGTATAGGGCCAAGGATAGAACCTTGAGGAACCCCGAAAGTGACAGGATATATGAAGATTACATATAGTTTAGGTTTTTTCAAATCATTTCAATATTCAATAGATTTATTTAGATACTTATCAAAAGTTCCAGCTATTTTGAATTAACCCAGATATTAGTAAAAAAATATTGCTTTAATGTTTTAGTTTCTTGACAATAAATTTTGAACAACATAATGTCAACTTATCTTTATGTATTTTAACTTATGTTTATAAACAAAATTATATGTATATCATAAAAAAAAAATTATATAAAAAATTAATTCATAAAAACTTACCCATCATTTAAGGTGGTGATAAACTCAATATAACCACTTTTATCACTGGCTTCCTTTTCAACCCATACCTCATGACCACAAGGAGACATATATTCATTCATTGCACGAACAGATTGCTTAATTATGGTAGTATAATCTGAAAATTTAAATAACTTCATTAAATCAAACTCTCAATTAACAAAGCATCATAACTAACCTCAGTTAGTTTTAACTAATATTGTAAATAAAGTTAAAAATAATTAAAAAAATATTGTAAATAAAGTTAAAAATTATTATTAAAAAATATTGTAAATTAACTAATATTGTAAATAAAGTCAAATAATCTTTGACTAATGCATAGCGTAAACTCAAACCGCTTTAATTCGATGCACTATAAATATAATCCTAAGACAATCTATAATTTTTTTTAAACATTAAAAAAAAAAAAAATTGTTTTTGTGGGATTGTTAAAGCTCTTTCGACTTTTAAAGATAGAAATAAATAATTAAAATTATTTGTTTATGTAAAATTGACTTTATGTATACACCTTACAAATAACTTTCAGATAGTTTACACTTTATTTCACACAAAAATCTTTTGTCTTTTACAGATCAAAAGAATATATATTTTTTGACATCTTATCAAAAACCCTTATATAAAATATCTTATTTTTTTGGCTAAAATATTTTTTATGATCTTTAAACTAAGTTTTTTCAACGAGTTATTTACTTTTTAAAAATAACTTCACTTTTTGCTTATAGTATTACTTTTTTTTTTTGATTAGCATAATACGAATTAGACATTTATAACAGTGTCAGGATTTATTAAAGAATTTGTTTTATTGATATTTCAACAATACCTAATTTTCCTATTATATAATCTTTTAAGTTTTTTTATCTTTAAAGTACCAAACTTAATTTTTTATAATAGAATGCAGAGTAAGTGGGAATAATGTCTATGTGATATATTAGAGTGTATATAATGTTTATATATTATGCAATATATTAGTAAATGGTGTTGAGACAATTTAAATGTGTGTAATAATAGATACAATTCTACTTGGTGTAGTAAAGGCGATTTACAAATTATTCTAATTTTTTTATTTGAAATTAGCATGATTTTATCAGCGTATTATGTCCAAACGAGAACTTTAGATGTTATAATTTTTTTTGCTTTAGGATTTTTTTAATATTTAAGGAAACTTTTGTTTTTTAATATAATTTTCAAAACCTTTTTACTATCCCTGATAGTGAATCTAAAGAATACCCTTTTGGAGTCTTTAGATCAATTTCGCTCATCAACATTAACATAAACTTAGTTAAAATCTTTTGAAAAAGTGCCTTAACCCACTACAGATCCTAGTTCTAATCGGTTCTGACATATATCGAGTTGTCAAATTGCAATATTTCTAATAATTTTTACAAAACATACTAGAATTCCGACCAAGAAAGAGCTTATTATTATGGCCAATAAATGATCAGAACAAATCATATTATTAAACTATGATGCTAATTTCACCTAAAAAAGGTATTTATTTAAAATCTTATTCAAATTGGACAATCAAATGTGATTTTAAAAAGCTTTTTTTTAAAAAAAAATTTCTTCGGTCTGGGTTATTTTGCAACAAATATTTTTATTTTATGAGAAAATATATGATTTTAATTTTTTCGTCTTTTCATAATTAACAGACCAATTTAATTGATTTAATTGATTATGTAAGGGAAATATGTTGTAGTCAACAAAATATCATACAGATGCTATAATATTTTAAAATTACCTTGACTACACCGAGTATTAAGAAGTTTTTAACTTAACAAGGAAATGTATTAAAGATTATATAGACCTAATACCACACAAATTACATTATTACAAAAGCATTTTTTTTTTCCCCTAAACTTTTTGCTTCAGTAAGGACAACTGGTCGAAAAATTTTGTTTATTAGAATTTAATGAAGATTTATGGGTAATGCTGTTGGATATGCATCTCGCCCGTTTTTTATCATAAATATGTAGCTAGACTTTTAATGTTTGATTATCTAAATATTACTTTGCTATTTCTGTCTGTTGTAAGCATATATATATATATATATATATATATATATATATATATATATATATATATATATATATATAAATATATATATATATATATTTGTATATATATATATTTGTGTGTATATATATATATATATATATATATATTTGTGTATATATATATATATATATTTGTGTGTACAAGTATATAAATATATATACAAATATATATATATATATATATATATATATATATATATAATATATATATATATATATATATATATATATATATA